>NC_090320.1:39495341-39795608 GCF_040869045.1 Eurosta solidaginis | reverse complement strand
AAACTATCGACATATCGATACTATAATCTATAGGTTTCCACCTCTATTTGTAGCATTTATGCGTGCTAACGTGTAAATATGTAAGCCAGCAGACACTCACTTTTCTTGGAACCGGAAGCAGTTATAATTTTTTTTTTTGCGGTAATAAATAAATGAGGTATAAATTATTTAATATATAATATTGTTGTTTGCTATTGTGTGTCTGCCACCTTAATACGACACTATTATATATACGATTAGCATACTCGAAAGGCTACCTAAATCATAAATTTGAAACAAATCGCACCATTCTGGTGCAGTTTACGAAAGAGAGGAAATGTTAAGAATGTCGAATAGGAACCCCTGTATTAAATTTAAATATTCTAAAATAATAACCCAAACAAAAAGGTACCACAGCGCTGAATGAGATATAAATCGCACCATTAGTAAAAAAATTTTAGAAAAGTTCGGCCGCGGGTCCACTTCCCGGAATGAAAAGTTTCTCAAATATTAACTTGTCCGAAGTGGTACCCCTGTACCGAATATCGAAAATCACACCATAAATAAAATTTTTTGGAAGAGGTCGGCCCCTGGTACAATTTTCGGGCAGAAAAGTTTCTCAAACAATAAGCCAGTCAAGGTGACCCTGTACAAAAATTCAAGGAAATCGCACCGTAAATAGTTTTTTTTTTGTGATGGAACATGTCAGCCTCTGGTAGTTCATATTCCGAAAAGATAAGAAAGTGGACCAAATGGTGAATCTAAAGCATCCTTAAATGTTTTTGAACACACACATACAATTTCTTCAAAATCCGGCCAGTCGTTTAGGAGGAGTTCAGCCACAAACACACGTGCAAAATAAATACTAATGTAATTAAGTTTTAAAGAAATCTCATTCCATACGTTATTTCATGGCGCGATACATTTTATGATATGTTCTGACACCATGTTTGTACGTTAGTTGTGTTTCATTGCTTCGTTCGGTTTCAGTATGCCATGTTACTTTGTGTTATGTTATACATATTTATTAGATAATCTTTTCGTGTATACAGTTGTTCTTAATCTATATGCGTTTAGGTTATATTTCTTTCATGGCGCAACGATACAAGGTGGCAGCATGGAACAGCTGATTATAAACTTTTTATTTGATTTGATACATCAACTTCCGGCGCAGTACGATTTTGATATTTGTCCATCAAATTTACAAAAACAAAGTACATGGAATTTTTATTTATGTTTGTGGGTATGTCACCATGCTGCCACCTTGTATCATTCCGCTATGATTTCTTTATTGTGTTTTGTTGATTTTTCATCAAGCGGATTTTTATGTATATTGGAGCGTTTTGCTATCAAATTTGGCAAGGCTGGGCTCAAAATCGTTTCAATATACAACATACCCCTTTCTTTGCTTTAAGAAAACCATGAATAAACTTTATTTTGAAACAAAACAACACTTGGCGTCCTCTCCCTACACATAATTTAACTCCCCCTACCAAACAGCTTAAAAAAAATATTACTTATACAACAATTTAAGGCAATCAAACCCGCTCCATTGCAGTCATAGATTAGACGAGACACAGTCAAACAAATAAACTAGACAATCTGACAGGCAGCTATCATCATATAAACATATGTTGGATTCAAAAAAAAAATTTCAAATAAGCATCGAATGAATGATCAAAGCAAGACGCTGAAGTCTCTAGAACGTATCGCACACATATAAATAGAACAATGCAGACATAGAAAAATGCTCAACTAAACGCCTGATAAAATCATTAGGCAATGCACTGCATCCACACACGTCATGTGATAGTTCAACCATCATGTGAACACCACAACTGAGAAAGCAATTGATTATTTTTAATTTTTTTGGTTGATCACTTCACTGCTACATCTTCGAAACTCCAACATCACACTAACATAGGTATTTGTAAATTCGGGAAAACACGCACAGATCTACAAACCCCTAGTTTCATGCCCACCCAACCCAATTCAAATGTTCATAAAGTGAAAAATATGAATTTAATTGAATGCATCCTCATTAAATTTGTGCGCTCCATATTTGACAATTCCCGCTGTTCGTTTATAGCTAATGTCGTCGGAGCAAGCTGAAACGTAGTTCCAATGCAAGCAAGCACAGAAATCGTCGTAGAGCATAACCTGTTGTTGTCGTTCTTGTTGTAGCGATAAGGACACTCCCTGAAGGCCTTTGGGAGTGTTATCGATTTTGATGGTCCTTTGCCACCCCAGCGGGTTAAGGGATCAGAATATACCCGCGGTAGGTATGCCTGTCGTAAGAGGCGACTAAAATACCAGATTCAAGGGCTGTGTAGCGCAACCTTTCAGGTTGCCAGAGCAATATATAGCTTCTCCAAACCCAATTGTCAACCTCACCTATCCGCGGCGAATCCTGTTTCACTAACAGCCGAGGCTCTGGCCATGAGGAACTTGGGGGTAGGGAGGGGTGGAATGGCCTGAAGGTTTAATGTGGCCACATAAATCGTTCCCGAGATGGTCGGGCTAGCACCTTAATGGTGCTATGGTACCAGAGCGTACCGGATTTGTTTCCGGCAAAGGACCATCACATCGATAACACTCCCCAAAGCCTTCGGGGAGCAACCTTATCGCTACAACAACAACAACATGGTCCTTTGCCGGATGCAGATCTGGTACGTTCCGGCACCAAACCATCTCGGAAACGATTTGTTATGACCGGATGAGACCTTCTTGGCCATCCCGCCCTCATACCCCCTTGATACATGAGAGTTAGGGGTCGCCAGAGCTTCGGTTGTTAATGAAACAGGATTAGCCACGGATAGGTGAGGTTGACAATGGGGTTTGGAGAAGCTATGTATTGCGCTGGCAACCTGAAAGGGCTGCGCTACACAAACCCCTAGAATCCGGTATTTTAGTCGCATCTTACGACAGGCATACCTACCGCGGGTATATTCTAACCCCCTAACCTGCTGGAGCGTAACCTCCCAGCTATCTATGTAGCGCAGCGCAGTTCCAGTGCAGCAATGCACGTTAGAGCTTTCAGAGCTACGCATACCGACTAGCGTTTCATATGCAAGTTCTCTATGTGAATTTTGTGCGCTTCTGTCACACATCATTGTTTTAGTCGGCGTTTTTACTTTGCCTGTACTAAAATAAAAATGGTTCTCTTTTTTTAGTAGCTCCAGAAGCGCTGTGCATTACTGTACCATTCGCAGGCGTCTAATTTTACACTGTTGGGTATTTGCTTGGTTCATTGGTTAACTTTTGGCTGGGTTCACTATAAATCGCATTAAATATGATTTCGTGGTGATATTTTTTTCTTATTTGTAACTTTGTGCCTTAATTGAATTTGAAAATTTTCCAACAAATTGAATTGAATCATAATACCTTTTACACTCACGGCGTAGCGTTTTTAGTTTCATGAATTTTTCGCAGTGCTTGATATATGTATACTTGAATGCGGGAACTCAAAGCTAGCGACAGAGCCAGTAAAGCAGCGCAGGAAGGGTTTTTTTGTTCGCGTCTGGACTGGCGTATTATGATGCTGCTTTTTTCTTGACTTGAACCTATTACCTTAGATGTGGTAGGCGAGCACACTACCCTCGTAATGCGACAGCCCCTCATTTCAGTAAGTATTTATTGTTAGTGTTTGCGTTTTTAAGACCTACTTTCTTTCAGGCTCACAAAATCCATGGTATTCTTTTTTCTGGAATTTATTCTACTAAACATTTTCTATTCCGCTTGCACATACTTCCTTGCCTTCGAAATTTTCATAGTTGGTATACCAATTCAAGCTATAGCAATTCAAGCAAAGATGCTTTCTACTGGATTTTTTTGTACTACTTATCATATTTTTTTATTTGTTGCTGTTATTTGTAGGGTGCTTTCATTATGTTGTTGTTATTTTAACTTTAACACAACTTAACTCATGTTTCACTTTGAACGGTTCTAATATTTGTCAAGTTGTTTAAATATTTAATTTTCAAAGTATTCTTTCAAAAATTTTCATTCGGTTGTAAAATTCGAAATAAAAATAATTACATAATTTTAGGAGTGAACAAAAAAATATCTTTTCATTTAAATTAATAGTGGTAAATTTATACCACTACATATTATTGTATTTAGTATTCTGTGTTGAAAGCGAGTTCTTATTCTTTATGATTTCATGCCTAACTTGAAATAGTGTAGCCGCTGCTGCGTACACCCAATTGTAAGACAAGACCCAAACAACTGGCCAAACTTGTTTTTACATAAATGGAAAGAAGAGGGGGAAGTAAATATACTCGCACAAAGGCAAAAAAGTTACAATAACAAACGACTAAAGCAGGGAAGAACATTGAAAAAGATCGAAATATGCAAAAGTTTCGGCAGCTGCAAATTGGTTGTGTTCGTTAATGGTGGAAAAAAATAAAAAGTAGCATAATAATAGCCGTGTTTTTTTACACGTAAACGTCTTATGAGGTGGGTTTTGTCTAAGGCTGGGGTAACGCTCAGTCAATCCAGAGTCAAGTAAAGGTCCCACAAACCCCTACTGAATAAATACACGATATTTATGTGTTACGAACACACGCACACACGGCTGGAGATATTAGGCGGGCAGCAGCTTTCCGTCGCAAGATGGCGAGGGGGCGGAGCGGCGGCTAACGGTTGTTGGAGTAGAGGAGGTTCGGTAGGGCGGTTGAACGGTCGGGTAACGGACGGACTGGTACGGCGGTACGGAAGCAGCGGCGGGATAGATGCAGCGGCTTGATGACGGTAGGATGGCAGGCGGCCAACGGTCGTCGTAGCAGTGGCGGAACGGATGCAGCGGCTTAACGGCGGTAGGATGGCGAACGGCCAACGGTCGTCGTAGCAGCGGCGGGACGGATGCCGCGGCTTAACGGCGGTAGGGTGGCGAACGGCCAACCGTCGTCGCAGCAGCGGCGGGACGGATGCAGCGGCTTAACGTCGGTAGGATGGCAGGCGGCCAACGGTCGTCGTAGCAGCGGCGGGACGGATACAGCGGCTTAACGGCGGTAGGGTGGTGAACGGCCAACGGTCCTCGTAGCAGCGGCGGGACGGATGCAGCGGCTTAACGGCGGTAGGAGGGCAAGCGGCCAACGGGCGTCGCAGCAGCGGCGTGACGGATGCAGCAGCTTAAAGGCGGTAGGATCGCGAACGGCCAACGGTCGTCGTAGCAGCGGCGGGACGGATGCAGCGGTTTAACGGCGGTAGGGTGGCGAACGGCCAACGGTCGTCGTAGCAGCGGCAGGACGGATGCAGCGGCTTGACGGCGGTAGGATGGCAGGCGGCCAACGGTCGTCGTAGCAGCGGCGGGACGGATGCAGCGGCTTAACGGCAGTAGGGCGGCGAACGGCCAACGGTCGTCGTAGCAGCGGCGGGACGGATGCAGCGGCTTAACGGCGGTAGGATGGAAAGCGGCCAACGGTCGTCGCAGCGGCGGCGTGACGGATGCAGCAGCTTAACGGCAGTAGGATGGTGAACGGCCAACGGTCGTCGTAGCAGCGGCTTAACGGCGGTAGGGTGGCGAACGGCCAACGGTCGTCGTAGCAGCGGCGGGACGGATGCAGCGGCTTAACGGCGGTAGAATGGCAGACGGCCAACGGTCGTCGTAGCAGCGGCGTGACGGATGCAACGGCGGTGGGCTACGGAGCGCGTACCAGGGCCGGGGTGAGAGGGGAGATAGGCTGGCGACGGGGTTTACCTGGACAGTGGCGGCTCGGTTGACGGTATCGGCGGAATGGGATTGAACGGTAGCCTTCGGCAGGATCGGTAGTCCGCGGGGTCGGTCACCTGGGGAAGAGACTGTGAGGACTCGTTAGTGCTGGTTTCACCGCTGGACACCCCCGCCTCCCTACCTGCACACTACTAGAAGGTGCGTAAGGGGGGCGGAGTTGTACCAGCCGAGGCACCGTGGGTCGACCCGTGGGAGGAGGGGAAGTGCACTTTAACGGCACAGCGGTAGCCCCTGTGCGCACGCATCGGCTCACGGCTGAAACCAGAGCTATGGAGAGGGGTCATGCGGTCGTTCGGGCAGCGGGTCATTCCTTACCAGGCCAGGGCGACGGAGGGAAAAGTAGCCCGAAGACACCACTCTCGTCGTCCTGGTTAAGCAAGGGGTCTCGCGCCACGGCCGCACCCTCTTCTCCCTAGCTAACTAGGGGGAGTGGTCCCACCGCTCCGGCCAGCCTATTAGGCGGCGGGCCGCTCAAGCACCAAGGTGGGCGACGGAGGGAAAAGTAGTCCGAAGACACCACTCGCGTCGTCCAGCCCTGGTGGAGGGTGACCCGCGCCATGATGGCGCCCCTGCCACGCAGCCCGAGCTGAGGAGGGAAGGGGGTATTTGGTCATTGAGGCAGCGGGCCGCTCAAGCACCAAGGTGGGCGACGGAGGGAAAAGTAGTCCGAAGACACCACTCGCGTCGTCCAGCCCTGGTGGAGGGTGACCCGCGTCATGACAGCGCCTCTTCCACTCAGCTAGCTAGCCGAAGTGGTTATTTTGTCTTTAAAAAGACAACCACTCCCGCTGGCTCACCTGTGAGGACTGAATTGCAAAAATGCAAATTTGATGTTTATATGGGTGGTGCCGCAAACTGGTTGAGAAGTCAACACACCATTATTGTGATTTTCATTTGTTTGCCATCAGTGGTTGTTGAATATGCTATAAAAGAATAAGTACAAGTGGTTGTTGGTTATGCTATAGAAAAATAAGTACAGGGAGGTTCAGGTTTAAGTGAATAAGGAAATACAGGGGGTTACGTTATTGTAACGCTACTACGTTACAGTCTATACGCTTAAACTATATATGGACTGCTAAGCGTCAAACTTTAAATACACCTCTAAAATTGCTGCGCATAAAATGTCTACTACTAAATTTCAATACGCATTATACTCAGATGTAACTGAAATATGTGTATATGTTTCACCCCCTATACTAATTCTATGTATTCTATGTGTGTCCACAATTCATCCCAACTGATTCAGCTATATGTTATACCCTATGGCCATCAGAGGGTTGTGTCTCCGCTTTTCGGTACACCCTGTGGCTGTAGCTAGTTATTTAACCACTGCCGCTAGATGGGTCTCCTAAGCATTATCTAAGCGAGGATAGGCGTTTTTTTTTACGCGCAAACATAAACGTATACGCGTGTATAAAAAAACACGGCTAATGTTGCTGTTGTATTTAGTACACACGTTTTTCTTTATTGCTGCTTTTTTATTAATAAAATAATATTAAGAACACAATAATCTAGCAATTGTAACTACTTAAGCTAGTGCGACATAATGAAGAGATTAATTAATGAGGGATGCAAGTTGTTCTGTGGTAAATGGAAAAAGACCCAGGCGAAAAGAATTAATGTGAATTTTTCAAAAGCAAAAATTCTGGCAAACTGCCCTTTGGTTTGGTGAGTGTTAACGATGCTTATCGTTTTTGTCAGATATATATAGGGAACGTTTCGGTAACTAACATCAAGAACTTTCTACGTCATCCTACCGACACAACCTAGTAGTTCTATGAAGATATGGAGCTGATGCGCTTAACAAGGGATTCAAGGGGTAGTGTAGCGCAATATATAGCTTCTCCTACCCAAACTCACCTTCGAGCGGCGAATCCCGTTTCACTAACATACGAGGTTCCGTCGACCCCAAGCTCCTTATGGAACTTGGGGGTGGGGTAGGGAGGGATGACCCGAAGGTTTAATGTGGCCTCGTTCCCGAGATAGTCGGGCTAGCACCTTAATGGTGCTGTGTTACCGGAGCGTACCGGAAATGTACCCGGCAAAGGACCATCACATCGATAACACTCCCCAAAGCCTTCGGGGAGTAACCTTATCGCTACAACAACAACAACAAAGAGACCATCCCTTGATAAATTCAGGTATTTAGACTATCAAATGCGTTTAAAATAGAATGAGCGGACTAGGCCTAAAAATAGTATCCAGATCAAAACTTAGGCCACACCGGGCCAATGTGATACCCGACATAGTCTCCGCAAAAACATTGAAAAACGGTTGTCCGACAGTACCTACCTTTCAGTCTACGGATAACAGCATTTTCGGCTTTGAGCCAGTGACGTTTGTTGCTCTGTAAAGTCTGCAATAATTATAAGTTTAATTATTGATATGTTTATCTTTCATGGTACGTTGGACTGAGTACACATTTAATATTTGTGTTGTTCATCTACACCAACTTTCAGTCCAACAGGACTTCAGCCTGTTGCCGATGTTTTTGTAACAGTTTCGCACTGCTGAAACATTTCGGTACACAGACATGCAGCGTTGTTGTGTTATAACCTTTTCACCCTATGTAGTAGGTCGCGAACACTGACAAATTGTCATCAAAATCCTCTAACAAGATGACGCGGTTCACCGTGCGCGATCTGACAAAGCTGTTTACCGGCTCTGTACGCATTAGCGTTAGGGTATTAACCCTCTAACCAGTAAGAGTGCCTCAGGGCATGCATCACAAATATCAAGATTTCCGTGTGAAAAAAAAATTTTTTCTTAAGAAAATGAATTTAGCTTTCTCGTCCATATTTCTAGTGAACTTTCTTTCTCAAATTAAAATAAAATCGGGTGGACGGTTTGTCTTCTATACTCAGTTTTGTGCGAAAAGGTGGAGAAAACGGTCGTTTTTTTGGATAAAGAAATTTATTATTTTCAATATACAAACTTTTTATTTTTGAGAAGTGCGCGGAGCTTGATAATTTTTTTTTCGTTAAGCTGTGCTCATTAACTTGCTGATTTAATATCTAAAGTTTTAAAATAAGTGGAATTTTCTGCCCGGCAGTGCAAAAACTAAAGGGTGCCTCAGGGCACTGTTGTCGTTCAACGCGAACTTTTCTACACATTGAATTTATTAAAAAGTGCTCTATATAGTCGGTTTTACTTTTATTTCATAACTTGTTTTCATAAAGTGAATACAAATATACTGTTTTTATACCGCTGTACGATGTCGCGTGTGAAATTTTCGAAGTTATCGAACGAAGAAATCCATGAAATCATGGAATCGGTAGTGACAAGTGATGAAGAAGATTCAAACAGTGGAATAGACTCTGGTTCTCTGAACCACGAGCCAGAGGAAATAAGTCCAGAGGACGAACACTTGATATCCAATGCCTTCGAGGTAAGGATACGAGTGAAAAATTTTTCAACGAGGCAGCCAATTACTCACAACATCTACAGTCAGAGATACTGCTACTGCCGATGAAGGTGACATTCCATCAACAGATGTGATTACAGCAACCTACACGGCATTGACGTCAACTCCAATTCAAAGAAAGAGAGCCGTTACCAAGACCCGAAGGCACCGGTCCAGCCGTAGTGCCAACCAATGGTGGTTTTGTTGGAAGTAAGTATATCTCCCCCATCTTTGCTCATGGCGATCTTGCTTTATATTTATTTTATCAGACATTAAATCAATTTCCAAAGATTCCGCTGAGTTTAGCAAGTTGATGTGGCGCAATACATCTCTTAAACTTCATGTAAATGAGGTCGCATTCCGTGGATGCACACGTTTACCTGACAACATAAAAGAGCTTTCAACTCCCTGCCAATTATTTCTCTATTTTTTTCTAAAGAAATAATTGATATGATTGGTCAGGGGACTAACCGGTGTGCTCTTAGTGGGGACATGAACTCAAAATTCAATGTGAATGCCGATGAAATATGTCAATACATAGGAATTCATTTATATATGTCAATATATCGATACCCGAATTTAGAAAGCTATTAGGGAAAGAACCCTTTCGAACTCAGTCGCAAAAAAATGCCATTGAAATGATTTGAAGCTATAAAAAGATTCTTATCCTTCCGAGATGAGGAAGAAAGGGTAAAAAAAGGCAACCAAGTTATGACCCGTTATTTCGGATACGTAATTTCTCGGATCTTCTCAACGAACGCTTCGACTCAATCCCAAAACATGGTCGACTTTGGTAAGCTTCTGCTATTTTCAACTCGCAGAAATTATCAGGTTTTATTTCTTTTCTTGATTAATGTCGATGAGCAAATGTGCTCAACGAAAATGAAACACCATCTAAGACAATATATTCCAAACAAGCCCCACAAGTGGGGTGTCAAATTGTTCGTATTATGCGATTCGTATGGTTACGCATATAGGTGTGAAATCTACAATAGCGCAGGAGACAATATTATTCTACCAAATTGTCCCGATCTAGGCAGCTCAGCAAATGTTGTAGTTCGGTTACGCCAAACTGTGAATGACTTCATGTACCATATAATTTACTTCGAAAATTTCTATAAGTCGTTACCTCTGTTGGTTTATTTGCGAGCTCGTGGCATATTTGGTCTTGGCACAATTCGAGTGAATCGCATCCCAAATTGCAAATTGCCACCGGACAGTGCTATAGCAAAGAAAGAGCGTGGGTTTTCAACAGAGTACGTGGGCTCTGCATATGGAATCGATATTAGTACTGTTCTGTGGAAGGACAATAAAGCGGTCAGGCTGGCTTCGACTTATGTAGGAGTTGAGCCATTCGATCGAAGTAATCCGAATGAGCAAACGATATGATAGGAAGAAGAAGCAAAACATTGAAGTCGATTGCCCTCAAATAATTAGGGAATACAACAGCCATATGGGAGGCGTCGACTTAATGGATGGTTTGACGGGACGATATCACGTGAGACCCAAGACACGTGATGTAATGACGCGCCATTTTTATCATTTTATTGATATGGTTGCAACGAACGCTTTCCTTCTTTATAAGCGAATAAATATAGAGAAGATAAATGACTCCAGTAATATTTCTGACGAAGGAGAAAAGATTTTACAGCTGCCTGAATTCAGAGAACAAATCGCTGCTGCTCTTGTGAGCTACAATCAAAAACGTTCGGCGGGTCGTCCATCTTCAACAAGCCAAACAAGACAAACCAACTACTTTACCTGATTCTCTGAGTGTAGGCAGAAAAGCTGCATATCCTGTTGGTGATGTTCGCTTCAACGGTAATACCCATCTTCCGAAATGGCTTGAGAAAAAAGGTGGTAAAAAATGGTGTAAACTTTGTAAAAACTCCCAAACTCAATGTGTCTGCGAAGTATATAATTTACATTTATGCTGCTCCGTCACGAAAAATTGTTTCGGGGAATATCATACAAAGAAATAATCTATTTGTGTTCTTATTCATTGTTTATTAAAACTTATTTCAATAAAAACATTGTTCCTTACTAAAAATTGTAAGAGTTCATTTGTTTGCTCTAACCGACAAGAGTGCCTGGAGGCACTGTTTCTTATTTCTCACCTGGCAGACAAACGAAACGACATATTGACTTTTTGTTGACGGAATTAAGTTTGTTATGTCCTAATTAAGCTAGAAAAAAATTCCCAACCGTTTCCGATCATTATCTAAAGTTTGCTGGTTTGAGGGTTAAGGTGCTTTTCTAGATTGAACGGTTGGAATGGTATTTCCGTATCGTAGTGCTTACAGAGATGCCTCTTTGACCATTCTTCAAAATATAACAAAGTTCAGGCACTTCAAATGGCTGGTGAACCGAATACTGTTTCCTACCATTAACCCATCAGCATCCTGGAAGTGTTTCTCAATTATTTACATACTTATAATCATTACAGCGTCGATGTGTCACTGAATTCTTTGAAATGTCTTTATATATGTCATAAAAAAAAAAACAAATACATCCTGAATGTATACTCCGTGAGAGAAGGAATAAACTGAAGTTTACAAATCTCTATAGTTAAAGCGAAACTTACCTTTTTTGTGCTACTGGAGTACCCAAGTGGATAATGAAATGCTGTTGCTTTGTCTACCAAGTGGTAGCTAACGAAACGCAGTCTATATTTTCTTTTATTCTGATAAGGTGGTGAGGACAAGAAGAGCCGCACCTTTATATGTAATTCACACACAGCAACGGACTGCGCGAAGGTTGTTTATTTGGTGCTTGTTGGGGTTTTTTTTTTTTTATTACGAACCGGCGATTATTGAATTGGTTATATGCACTTTTATAGGAATTTTTTTTGCTTTGTTGTATTTTTATTTTATTCTACTTTTCTATTATTATGATTGTTGTATATTTGCGCACGATAACAAGTAGAATCCTTGTAGATAAAGGGATTAGTTAATCATCAGAAATGAAAACTGCATAAATGGTGATAAACAAATTTAAAGGACGCAGTTTTCTTAATCTTTAGAGGCCGATATTAAAGGCGTCCTCATCATAATTCAAATAAGTTACTCATTTAATATTTTGCTTTATCTTTTCCACATATATTCCGGAAGTTATGAAATTCTAAAATCTTAATATACTATTTCCCCTCCAGCGCTGACCAAGAACAAATACCCAGCAGCCAATTTCAATAGCATTGAAAAATCCAATTGGCGAATGCCAAGGAGATACAAAGTTTGCCTACAAAAACAACTAAGAAGCTATGGAATAGGTGTACAAGCAAAAATTATGAATGAATACGTTAGAGAAGGCGCAGCACAAAGCAAGCTGCGCAAAAATTTGCAAAAAATTATGAAAAGGTGGAAAACAAAGCATAATTTGATTTTGTTCTAGGCATACAATTTACAAATTATCAAGTTTTGCTAAATAAAAAAGGTAATAGTCTAGTTGCGGGGTCGACTGCTAATACGCTACCAAAAATATCGAGAGGTGTCAAACGACGCGTCTTGACATCAGTATTAATAATAAAAATTTTAACGCGTTCAAAGATATTAACGAAAAACCGAAAAAAGACCCGCGGGTACCTCCGAAACCGGTGGTCGGACCCTTAGTATTTTTGCGCAGAACACATTTCTGCGGTGGCGGCCTACGGCCGCGATTATAAAAAATTACCCTGGGCTACGCCATGCCAAGTCCGGGTGTGTGGTATAACCGTGGCTACCGCCACGGTGATGCACAATTTTTTTTTGGGGGTACACACAACAACAACCACATGGAAATCGCCAACTTCAAATGCAAATAACTCCGGACAGAGATACAATTTTTCTTTTCCGCCATCGGATTATTGTTCTCGAGATTAATACGCGTCGTTTGACACCTCTCTCGATTTTTGGTAGCGTATTAGCAGTCGACCCTTCAACAAGACTATTACCGATATTTTTGGTAGCGTATTAGCAGTCGACCCCTCATCTATTACCATAAAAAATATGTAAGACTTTCCAATTCCACAATATTCTTGAAACTCCAGTGCAAGCGCACGCAGCCAAATTTGCTTGCTACCTAGCAAACGTGTCCCCAGCACTTTAAAACAAATTATATTAAAGAAGAAGTAGCTAAATTGTTTTACAATTCATATCCACAAATATTTTCTAATCCCTGCAACCAATTTCGTTTGGTTCTTTTATTTGAAAATATTGCCTCATCTACCTCTACACTTTTTCTTCATCAATATGTATGCGATTCATGTATTCTGCGTTGGAAATTTTTTTCACAGCTACGTTTTTGTTGCATCTATTTGTGCTCAAATCACTGCAATTACATCAACTCACTTATTATTTATGCGATTATGTTATAGTGCTTAATAACTTTTTCACAATTTGCTACTAGAAATGTATGAGTTTTGCACTACACGCAATATTATTTAAAAAAAATTTACACAAATTTACAATCCGAGATTTTTTTTCACAATCGATCCGCCATTTATTCCTCAACTGACGTTTTGTTTTATAACAGCAGCAAATTCTCCTTCAATTTTTGGCGTGTCCATTTTTTGCATATATTCGTCGCGCACAAAGTTGATTTTTGTTTGACGTATTGAGCATAAAAAGAAACGCCAAATTTTGACACTAGTTTGTGGACTTGGCAGCACTAAAACGACAGTTTCAAAGCAACTGTATTAGTAATATAAAACATCAAAACTAGTGATAAAACGAACATGACATTTTGATATTACAAATCAAATACGGCCAACTTCGATTCCCGTACACTTATCGTAGTATATCCAAGAAATAGCTTCGTTCAATAATAAGCCCAAGTATTAAGGGTAAAAATCTAGAACAGCTATCACCTGCTAATGCCGCAACTGCCAGATATTTTCTCCTTTGACCACTGAATATCACCTACTTTTTTTTGAAGCCAAAGAGCTCAACATTAAAGATCATAACGAAATGCTGAACAGGTAGTTATTGCTAAATTGTCACAAACTGGGATCACTCAACAAATAACTGCTTAATCTATCGCCGCCTCCAAGAGGGTTAACGGATCACTTCCATAAGCAATTTGATGAGATTCGGCACCTGCCAATGGTTGCCAAAAGACGCGTTTTGACCTCGGTAACAATAATCCGAAGGCAGAAAAGGAGCATTTTACCTTCATCTAGGAATATCTGCAAGCAAAGTTGCAGATTTTCATTAGATTGTTGTAATTTTTTTAACTTGCTGTACACAAAAAAAAAACAAGATATTCCATGCAAAAATACTTTGAGGCCCTACCTCCATTTTGGAGCAATTCAGGGTGATTTTTTTTTCGAATTATCTTTTGATCGAAATTTTATTTTACCCTTTCGTATCCCCTGTCATCGGTTTAAAGCGCGTCTTTCGACATCACCTCTCCCGATGCTTTGGGACTTGTTTAAATAAAGAATTGCTTAAATAAAGAATTACTCTAAATGCTACACCCCGTTTCGGTGCGGACCGGAGTCATTATTCGGCGCACCAGTCAAACACATTTATGCAAAAAGTGTCTTAATCGGTGTTGCATACACCCCATGGTTCATTTTTCTAATCGCAGCCGAAGACTGGCATTGCGAAAAAATAAACTGAATCCAGTTCCCGGTTTTGAACCGGTCGGGTCTTTCCGGGGTTTACGGAATACCTTTCATTCCGTGCCAAATTCTTACCAACATCTACCCTTGTGTACGGCGATTAAGAGTTGCTTGTATGTTGATTTGTATGAATTTAACGGCATTATTCTGTATTGCGAACGATAGCTCAAGCGAACGAATCGTCTCTTGGCGGCTTCTTCTAGCAAACAGACTATCTCAATAGAGAATGATAGCCTTCGTCCTGAGAAACTGATAAAGCTTTGACACACCCGGACTTGGCATGGCGTAGCCCAGGGTTATTTTTTATAAATTTTGCAACATCACCAGCTCCTTAACATACGAAAGGACATCTCCGAGTTATTGCCTTTCGTGCGATTTCTCTAACCTATTGCTTTGAGTTTAGCCTTCCCTAATTTGTATAAAGTACTCCTTGCGGTAAATAGGGGCCAGAACTGGTGCAAATGCAACTCTCATTAGAATCCCTCCTACAGGGTATAGCGTAAGTTCGATAATAAGGGCCCATTATGTTTTAGAACGATTTATTTTTCCCACGTTTCCTAGTCGTCCTTCAAAATAAGAGAACGGGTGTGATTAATTAATCTTGCGCTAATCTGTATCTAAGTTCATTTGTTGGGTAAGTCCTTTTTAGATTTAGATGTTGTATTTTCGACTATGGACGGACATATATCGTGCTACACAGAGTTTGTGCAATGCGAAGCGATGGAAAATATGGAGATATTGGATATTGTTAACTCATTGCGCTATCAAAGCGTCAAAGCAAAGCAATCGGGCCTATTAACTTTGTTCACACAAAATTGTTTCATGGCGGAAAGCTTGATAAGTTTCATAGCGTTTGGTCTAATTCCAATCCGTTTTTCTCGGGTTCCAACACAAAGTAAGTTAAACTAATCGGTTTGATGAATTTTGCTTAAACACCTTCTTTTTTATACTGTGTAATCGGGCTATCTTTACTCTTCTAAACACTTTCACACTAATGCTAGCCATATGTTTGGCCTTGGGTGCGTAACAAAGTTTTCCCTTCCTTATGGAAAGTAATGTAATCGAATATTGTTTGATGCCAAACTCCATAGTCATAAATTGAATTTTGGTTCTCATAATCTGCTATTTTTGATTTCGCAAATTTATGTATATTTTAAAGCTTGTAACTACCCCTTTCCTTGGTATACAATAATTTATTACATCTTATACTATGTCTCCACGGCACCAAAATCAAGTTGGTTTCGGAAGATTCTTAATTTCAGCCGAAATTACCTCGAAATTAGCTAATTTCGTTATGTGAAAACTGTCAAACGAAATTAGAAATTCTTCTTAATTTCATCGAAATTGGACGCAAATTATGTGCAATTTACTGAGCTACTCTGTGGTCGATTACAATTCACACAAAATAATTGATGGCTTGCGCGCACTAGCTGTAAAATTTCAAAAACATATGTTTATCTTGAACATTTTAATTCGGCTGTGGAAAAAAAGCGAAAACAAATGTCATTTGAAATTATGCAAAAGAAAAACTGGTCGAAATGCAACTCTCATTAAAATCCCTCCTGCAGCGAATAGCTCACGTTCCGAGTTTTTGTTGATAATAAGGGCCCATTTTGTTAGAGAACGAATTATTATACTCAGCTGAGCAGAGCTCACAGAGTATATTAATTTTGTTCGTATAACGGTACACCGTAACGGCATAAAATAATCGAGATAGATATAGACTTTCTATATATCAAAATGATTTGGGCGAAAAAAGAAATTCATTTAGCCATGTCCGTCCGTCCGTCTGTCCGATAACACGATAACTTGAGTAAATTTTGAGGTATATTAACGAAATTTGGTATGTAAGTTCCTGGGCACTCATCTCAGGTCGCTATTTAAAATAAACGAAATAGGACAACACCACGCCCCTTTTTCGATATCGAAAATTTCGAAAAACCGAAAAAGGGCAATAATTCATTACCACAGACGGATAAAGCGACGAAACTTGGTATGTGCGTTGACCTTATGACACAGAATACAAAACTAGTATAATTTTGGACAATGGGCGTGGCACCGCCCACTTTTAAAAGAAGGTAATTTGAAAGCTTTGCAAGCTGTAATTTGGCAGTCGTTGAAGATATCATGATGAAATTTGGCCGGAACGTAACGCCTATTACTATATGTGTTCTTATTAAAAATTAGCAAAATCGGATGACGAACACGCCCACTTAAAAAAAAATTGTTTAAGTTTAATTTTAACAATAAATTGAATATCTTTACAGTACGTAAGTAAATTATGTCAAAATTCAACTCCAGTAATGATATGGTGCAACAAAATACAAAAATAAAAAAAATTTCAAAATGAGCGTGGCTCCGAACTTTTTGATTTAATTTGTCTAGAATACTTTTAATGCCTTAAGTCGAACAAAAATTTACCAATCCTTGTGAAATTTTGTAAGGGCATGCTTCTATGACGATAACATTAAAGAGGCGAGATGACGATAACTGTTTTCTGTGAAAATGGGCGAAATCGGTTAAAGCCATGCCCAGTTTTTATACACAGTAGACCGTCTGTCCTTCCGCTCGGCCGTTAGCACGATAACTTGAGCAATAATCGATACTTCTTTACTAAACTTAGTTCTCGTGCTTATCTGAAATCACTTTATCTTGGTATAAAATATGGCCGAAATCCGACTATGAACACGCCCACTTTTTCGATATCGAAAATTACGAAAAATGAAAAAAATTTCATAATTATATACCAAATACGAAAAAAGGGATGAAACATGGTGATTGAATTTGTTTTTTGACGCAACATACAACTTTCGAAAAAACTTTTAAAATAGGTGTGATACCTATAATATTCAGTAGACGAAAATGAAAAAGTTCTGCAGTTCGAAATCAAAGTCGGTAGCCGGCAGATGATGTTCTGGTCAACCTGGTCCACATTTTGGTCGATATCTCGAAAACGTCTTCACATATACAACAAGGGCCACTCCCTTTTAAATCCCTCTTTAATACCTTTAATTTGACACCCATATCGTAAAAACACATTCTAGAGTCACCTCTGGTTCACCTTTATGGCGATATCTCGAAAAGGCGTCCACGTATATAACTAAGGCCCACTCGCTTTTAAAATACTCATTAACACCTTTCATTTGATAGCCATATCGTACAAACCCTAGGTTCATTTTCCTACATGGTGATTTTCCCTTATTTGACAAAGGATGAAGAAATATCGTTCTAAAAAACGTCACCCCTTTTACAATTTGGTCGATATTTCCCAAACGTATGTGATATGGAATTAAAAACCACTTATAAACCATCTACGAAACCAACGCAACTAAGCTCTCAGGTGAGTATGTAATGTTCGGTTATTCCCGAATTCAGCTTTCCTTACTTGTTTTTCCTATGTCGACTATGGACGCACATATGTATATCTTGCTACATAAACATTGCTTTTCAAACGGTACGCATGGTTTTACTGCAACTGTAGCACAACGGTTCTGAACACGATTATTGTTTTGAGAGCTATTGTGTTGGAGCTTTCGTGGCTTTTCAGTCAATACAAGCTTTTAGCTTTTCACCTCGAGTGTTGAGCTTTACCCGAACAATATGAACAGTGGGCTAAAGTAACTGAAATGCACGTATAATTCACCTTTTCAGTTTTTAGGGTTTCAGAATTATGTCTAGCGTTGCCAAATGTCCCGTATTGGCCGGGACATCCCAATATCAAAATTAATAAAATACAATCTGCTACGTAACATGCCATATTTGCCGGTTCGATTGTATTCAGGTCATTAGCATGTTGCACGCAACTCTATAAAGAAGAAAAATTCATCCCTACTGTGGTTCTGAATATTGTCAATGTTTGACATTTCGCATACCTAAATATTCATTTTGCATAGCAATTGTTGTGTTTTAAAATAACGTTTGCAAAACAAATCCATAGAATATTGAATTATTAAACATTAAACACAGTAAACGTATTGTAACGAATTTGCTTGCAAATCCTCTTATTTGCAATCCTCTGCTAAGTTCGAATCACTAAACTGTTGAATAAATAACTCCAATTTGTAATAATGCAAAATGGCCTTTATTAAAGTACTTCACAATAACAAACTGTGCAACGAATAGCTTGCTTAATAACCACACTGATTGATAGCTCAATGAAACTCTACTATTCAAAATAACACTGCTATTGCTCGCTAGATATCGTCTTAATCAAACTGCTTGACAACTCAAATCAAACTGAATTACTTCTTACTCGCTTGCCCCGCTTTTATAGTTTACGCTGCATACTTCTAGGCTCTTCGATTTCCAGAACTTACTAGTTGTTTCGGCTACAAAATCGCCAGCCACAACTACGTGCACAAATTATTGCTCTCTCTTGTGACAATTCAGATAAGATATATGCATGTGTTTGTGCATTGCCGCTCCGCTGCTCGTATACGTACATATGTGTAGACGCAAGTATTTATTCGTTTATGTAGATACATAAAGATTGAATTATTGATGTGAATGTTTGTAGTTTACAGTCTCTCGCGCGCACATAGGCATATAAGTAAATGCATCTGTGTGTGACATCTCTCTGGGCTGCCTTATATATGTGTATACTTGATTTAATTATTAACGTAAATACTGCTTGGCATGGCCTTAGCATCGCCTTAGTGATGGGATAATTTAGTGATGCTAATATCCGTGACAGTATTAATTGTTAGCCTGTTTCATAAAAATATTTGTTATAAATAAACAAGTAAAGAAGGCTAAGTTCGGGTGTAACCGAAATATTACATACTCAGCTGAGAGCTATGGAGACAAAATGAGGGAAAATCGACATGTAGGAAAATGAACCTAGGGTAACCCTGGAATGTGTTTGTATGACATGTGTATCAAATGGAATGTATTAAAGAGTATTTTAAGAGGGAGTGGGCCATAGTTCTATGGGTGGACGCCATTTAAGGATATCGCCATAAAGGTGGACCAGGGGTGACTCTAGAATTTGTTTGTACGATATGGGTATCAAATGAAAAGTGTTAATGAGTATTTTAAAAGGGAGTGGGCCTTAGTTCTATAGGTGGACGCCTTTTCGATATATCGCCATAAAGGTGGACCAGGGGTGATTCTAGAATGCGCTTGTACAATATTGGTATCAAACGAACGGTGTTAATGAGTATTTTAAAAGGGAGTGGGCTTTAGTTCTATGGGTGGATGCCTTTTCGAGATATCGCCATAAAGGTGGACCAGGGGTGACTGTAGAATATGTTTGTACGATATGGGTATCAAATTAAAGGTATTAATGAGGGTTTTAAAAGGGAGTTGTGGTAGTTGTATATGTGAAGGCGTTTTCGAGATATTGACCAAAGTGTGGACCAGGGTGACCCAGAACATCATCTGTCGGGTACCGCTAATTTATTTATGTATTCCTGCCAAGATTCTAAGGGATTTTGATTTCGCCCTGCAGAACTTTTTAATTTTCTTCTACTTAATATGGTAGGTGTCATACCCATTTTGCAAAGTTTTTTTCTAAAGTTATATTTTGCGTCAATAAACCAATCCAATTACCATGTTTCGTATTTGGTATAGAATTATGGCATTTTTTTCATTTTTCGTAACTTTCGATATCGAAAAAGTGGACGTGGTCATAGTCGGATTTCGGCCATTTTTTACACCAACACGGAGTTCAGATAAGTACGTGAACTGAGTTTAGTAAAGATATATTGATTTTTGCTCAAGTTATCGTGTTAACGGCCGAGCGGAAGGACATACGGTCGACTGTGTATAAAAACTGGGCGTGGCTTCAACCGATTTCGCCCTTTTTCACAGCAAACAGTTATCGTACTAGAATCTAAGCCCCTACCAAATTTCACATGGATTGGTAAATTTTTGTTCGACTTATGGCATTAAAAGTATCCTAGACAAATTAAATGAAAAAGGGCGCAGCCACGCCCATTTTGAAATTTTATTTTGTTTTTGTATTTTGTTGCACCATATCATTACTGGAGTCGAATGTTGACATAATTTACTTATATACTGTAAAGATGTTAAATTTTTTTTAATTAAAAAATTTTTTTTTTAAGTGAGCGTGTTCCTCATACGATTTTGCTAATTTTTATTTGCACATATATAGGCATAGTAGTAACGTTCCTGCCAAATTTAATCATGATATCTTCAACGACTGCCAAATTACAGCTTGCAAAACTTTTAAATTACTTTCTTTTAAAAGTGGGCGGTGCCACGCCCATTGTCCAAAATTTTACTAATTTTCCATTCTGCGTCATAAGTTCAACTCACCTACCAAGTTTCATCACTTTCTCCGTCTTTGGTAATGAATTATCGCACTTTTTTGGTTTTTCGAAATTTTCGATATCGAAGAAGTGGGCGTGGTTATAGTCCGATATCGTTCATTTTAAATAGCGATCTGAGATGAGTGCCCAGGAACCCATATACCAAATTTCATCAGGACACCTCAAAATTTACTCAAGTTATCGTGTTAACGGACAGACGGACGGACGGACGGACATGGCTCAATCAAATTTTTTTCGATACTGATGATTTTGATATATGGAAGTCTATATCTATCTCGATTCCTTTATACCTGTACAACCAACCGTTATCCTATCAAAGTTAATATACTCTGTGAGCTCTGCTCAACTGAGTATAATGAGTTTATAAAATTTAATTCCATCTAAAAATTATTTCCCCGAAATGAGCAACCCATACAAATATATAAGTGGTTCTTCTTTTTCAAATGTCCCGGGAAATTTTTAAAAATTGCGGGAAGTTGGCTAAAATTTGAGGTTTGTCCCGGGAACCCGAAATAAAAATCTGGCAACCCTACTTATGTCCGGTTTTTCAGTGCGAGTTTAAACTATAGTTAAAGTTGCCTAGAATTTAACCCTGAGATGAACTGGTTATTCAACCTAATTTAAAAAAAATCCTGAAATTTTTATGCGTTTATTTTATTCAATTTTCAAGTGCGGTATCCAGATCATAGGAAAATATGTACTCAAGAAATTATTTGTTTTCCCCTTGTAAGCCAAATTTGAAGTTTTAATATTGTATCTCTTGGGGTTAATAATAATCCGGACGGTAATCTTTGTATTTTTGGTGATTTTAACTTAAGTAGTGTCCGTTGGACTTCCAGTTTTTGTAATTTAGATCTTACTCCATCTAATGTCACGACTTCTTACGAGTCCTACTTTATTGATTCTATTCTCAGTCTAGACTTGAAACAAATAAACAAATTTGTTAATTCTTTGAACAAAATCTTAGATCTCGTATTTGTAAGCAATAATTTTAATTACAGTATATCTAACTGTTTATCTCCTATAACTCCGTGTGACAAACATCATGTTACCTTAGTTGTAAGCATTGATTACTATAATTATTTGCCTATTTGTGAAGCCAATAATGATAAAATCGTATTTAATTTCTCAAAATGTGACTTTCAAAGTTTAAATAGCTCGTTGCTTGAGATTAATTGGGATTCCCTCTTATCTGACATGTCAACATCCAACTCTTTTCTGAAATTCAAGAAGGCTGCAAATGAGCTTTGTTTGAAGTATGTACCTTTAAAAAAAAATGCCATACAGAGTGCCTTGGTACACGAAAGGTTTAAAAAAGCTAAAAAATCTTAGAAATAAATATCATAAAAAATTTCTGAAATCTAAATGCCAGAATTTTTTTGTTATGTATCAGCGGTACTCAAAAGAATTCACAAGGGTAGATAAACATCTTCGAAAAAATTACACTCGATCTGCTGAGTCCAGCATTAAATATAATCCTAAATTCTTTGGACTTATATCAAATCCAAGAGATCGTGTTCAAACATCCCTAAATCGGTTTTCTTAGATGATAATTTCGCGGAGGTTCCTAAAGATGTGGTTGACCTCTTCGCTGATTTTTTTATGTCCAACTTCGTATCGGATGATTCCGATGCTTTACCAAGCTTTTCTTCTGACGAAAACACGTGCCTCAACTTCGGTTCCCTCACACTTTCTTCTGAAGATATCTCCAGCGGGCTATCGTTGCTTAAGCCTTCTTCGGAAACTGATGTCGATGGTCTGTCTGCGGTCCTCTTTAAATGTTGTCCAGCTTTTGTTGAGCCTTTGAAAATCTTGTTTAACAAGTCGCTGGCGTCTGGTAGCTTCATTGATGACTGGAAAGTCACTTACATAACTCCCATTCTAAAAAGTGGTAAGAAAAATAATGTTAGAAATTATCGGCCCATATCAAAACTTTCAACTATATCTAAACTTTTTGAGTGCGTAGTGAAAGAGAAGATTTATTTTGCTACAAAGTCCATTATATCTCATAACCAACATGGCTTTGTTCCCGGAAGGTCTACAGTTTCGAACTTAGCGGCTCTTAGTGACTACTGCATAACAGAGTTTTCTGATGGTCATCAAGTAGATTGTATATACACAGACTTTTCAAAAGCTTTCGATAAAGTCTCGCATAAAATTCTAGTTAAAAAACTGGCTTGTTTAGGTTTTCATTCCTACTTCTTGGAATGGATCAAATCCTATTTATCGAATAGACGCTGTGTTGTTACTATTGACGGCATGTGTTCCGAATCTTTCGTGGCCACTTCAGGCGTACCCCAAGGAAGCGTTCTTGGACCTCTACTGTTTGTCTTATTTATTAATGACATTGGAAGTTGTTTTTCATTCGCCAAGTGTTTGCTTTATGCAGACGATCTTAAGTTATTTGCTGTAGTCAAAGACTCTCTCGATGAAGCAAGGCTACAGCAGGATGTTAATGCTCTTTATCTATGGTGTAGTAAATCACATTTATCTTTAAATATAAAGAAGTGTTTCAAAATGACTTTTGCGAAAATTTTTAATGTACGTAGTACGTCTTACAGCATTTCAAATGTTACTCTGCTAAATGTTAATGAAGTTAAAGACTTAGGAGTTATATTTGACACAAAACTCTCTTTCAACAGCCACATTAATTTCATTATCGCGAAAGCATACTCAGTTCTGGGGTTTGTACGTCGTAACAGCACTGATTTCTCAGACCCATATACCTTGAAACTTTTATTTACAAGCTTTGTGCGCTCGCATCTTGAGTATGCTGTCTTCGTCTGGAGGCCCTATAATCAACTTCCGATTCAAAGGATTGAGCGTGTACAAAAGGTTTTCCTTAAATTTGCCCTACGGTTTCTGAATTTCGAAAACCCGGTTCCGGCCTACACAGCTCGTCTTCAACTGATAAACTTGCAATCTCTGGAAAGCCGTAGATCTATCTTGTCTTTAACGTTTACGTTTAACATGATTCAAGGCATCGTTGATTGCCCATATCTCTTGCATAAAATATGTTTCAATGTCCCTAGACGTAATCTTCGTGTATCTTATCCATTTTATCTACCCAAAGTAAAAACGACATTTGCTGGAAATGCACCTTTGGTGCGCTCTTTAAGAGAATTTAATACTTTGTCAGAAACTACTGTCATTGATTTTACAATGACAAAACAGGCTTTCTTAAATCTTCTGTACACTATTCTGTAATGTAAATTTATCTAATTCGTTATGTAGTCTATAAGAAACATTGTATTTCAAAGATTACTATATTAAATAAATAGTAATAATAATAATAATAATAATATTTGAAAATACGTATGTTTCCATTCCATTATTACTTCTTTACAAAATTTCGTTCAAGAAACGTGAAAAGAATTCCTGATAATTTCTTGAGTCTTTCTTCAAGGACCCATTAAATGAAAAAATATTGAACCTGCAAACCGTTCTCAGGCGACTGAGCCTGGAACTAGGAAGTTGTTTGTAGTCCCTCCTAAAAAATCGATATTCGTGTCAAGATTCGAGAGGGATACTACTGAGGAGGATCTGAAATCGTATATCTTCTCAAAAAGGAAAGCCCATGACGTAACAATTCGGAAATTTAATTTTAGTTATGAAAGAAACGTATCTTCCTTTAGATTAGATGTACCTATTGACCATTTTGACACTATCTTGAGTAACGATTTTTGGCCATCTGGGGCACTTGTGCGGGAATTTGAATATAGGCGGAATAAGAGTGTTCCAAACTTAGCAAAGATCCCTGTTAATAACACTGAGTCAAAAAACTGAACGAAAAATCTGCTTTAGATATACTTTACCAAAATGTTAGAGGCTTAAACACCAAGTTAACAGAACTGTTTTTAAAGTCATTTAACTCAAGCTACGATATAATTGCTTTAACCGAAACCTGGCTGAAACCTCATGTTTTTAACTCAGAGATCCTCTGTAATGACTACCAGATATAGCGAAATGACCGCCTGAACAGGGTTGGAGGTGGAGTTCTGCTTGCTGTACACTCTTCAATACCATCTGAAGAGATTTGCGTAACCGCCACCGATACAACTGAGTTCTTGTGCATACGCACACAACTAGCAAATTTCCACATTTATTTGGCCATCTGTTATATCCCGCCATCTTCTGAACTGTCCGTTTATATGCATCACATTTCCTTGCTAAGAACTGTTAATTCGATGCTAAAGCCTTCCGATTCCATTATTGTCTTGGGTGACTTCAATATGCCACACATATCATGGTGCATCTCTGACTTTAAAATCGTACCAGTTTCGTCAAAGTCTTCCAACAATGAATTTCTAGACGGAATGTCTGAGCTGTGCCTTCAGCAAATCAACATCCAATCGAATAAATTCGGAAGAGTGTTAGATTTAGCCTTTGTGGATGATGAATCTAAATATTCCATTAGTCGATGCGAACCCATTATTGAACCTGAAGATGCTTACCACCCTTCCCTCAAAATAGTTTACGAAGTTGTAAATTATGCTTGTAACAGCGGAAATAAACGATACAACTCCAGTTATTGCTTCGACTTTGCGAAGGCCAATTTTAAAAAATTAAATCGTGATCTATCTCGAATAGTGTGGCCAATATTTAATGCTGATGTGGAGCAAAGCGTTTCTCACTTTTACAATACCATTTACTGTCTTTTTGAAAAATACGTACCTAAGCGAATTTGTGTACATTCCGATACAAGCCAAGTATGGTTCACTAAAGAGCTGAAAATTTTAAAGAATAAAAAGTCTCGATCTTTCAAGTTGTTCAAAAAGACGGGTTTACATAACCATTATTTACAGTACTCGATTCTACGCTGCAAGTATTTTCAATTGAACAAAAAGTGTTACAAAGCTTATCTTTGTAAAATGAAAAGAAATATAACTTGCAACCCGAAGGCATTTTACGGATTCGTAAACTCTAAACGCAGGGTGAAAGGGTTTCCATCATCCATGAAATTCCAAGATAATATTTCCAGCGATGATCAAGAGATCGCCGACTTCTTTGCGGAATTTTTCAAATCAAATTACTCTATTGAGACCAACGTTTCACCTAATGAATACCCATACCATATTGATTCATGTTATTCAATCAGAGCTCCATTTATATCTTCAGAAGATGTATTATCTTATTTAAAAACTTTAAAAGTATTCTATTCATACGGCCCCGACAGGATCCCGACACACTTTCTTAAAAAATGTGCTGCAAACATCTATCAGCCGCTAACAGATTTATTTAATTTATCTTTAATTTATGGCGTTTTCCCAACAATATGGAAGGAATCTTTTCTTATTCCGCTTCATAAAAATGGAAGCAGATCTTCAATAGAAAACTACCGGGGCATAGCAAAGTTATCCGCTATCCCAAAGTTATTTGAGGCTATTGTTACCCACCACCTAACATTCTCTATTTCCCCCATAATTGCAAGCTCGCAGCATGGGTTCTGTAAGGGCAAATCACCTATCACCAATTTACTAGAATTTACCACCCACGTTTCTAATGGATTTAGAAAAGGCCTTCACACTGATGTAATTTACACCGATTTCAGTAAAGCTTTCGACAAAGTATCACACCCATTACTTATTCATAAGCTCAGTCAACTCGGTTTTCAACCCCGTCTTATATGTTGGATTTCTTCGTATCTTGGTTATCGTACGCAAAAAGTAATCTTTAAAAATACACTTTCTGGGGTCATCAATGTTTCTTCTGGTGTTCCTCAGGGCAGCCATCTTGGTCCGATTCTGTTCTTGTTGTTCATAAACGATATATCTGGTACAATTAAATACTCAAAAATCTTGATGTACGCAGACGATGTAAAACTTTTCAAATCATGTGCCTCGGTTGAGGAACATTCCTTGCTTCAAATGGATTTAAATCACTTGGTTACCTGGTGCAATGTAAATTATATGCCGCTCAATCTCAAAAAATGTAAATTCATGTGTTTTTCTCGGAGAGTTTCGCCACCAGCTTCATATACAATTAACAACTATAGTCTAGAAACTGTAAATAATTTTATTGACTTGGGAGTCATGATGGATTCCAAACTTAGTTTCAATCTTCATATTAATGCTACAGTGAATAAAGGCAAAGGTGTTTTTGCATTTGTTAAACGGTGGTCAAAAGAATTTAACGACCCTTACATAACTAAAACACTTTTTACAACATTAGTTAGGCCAATATTAGAATACGGCTCGATAATTTGGAATCCGCGTTATCAAGTCCATGCAGACAGTCTCGAATCAATACAAAAACAATTTTTACTATTTGCCTTAAGAAATTTCCAATGGGACTCTTTAACTAATCTTCCACCTTATACTAATCGATTAAAGCTTATCAATCTTCCAACTCTTGCTAGTCGAAGGGAAATGCTTGGTGTAATATTTATGACAAAACTTTTAAATGGATCAATTTCGAGCCCATTCCTTCTGAATGAAGTGAACTTTTGCGTTCCCTCTCGGACATCGAGACACTTCAAACCTCTTCTGCTGAAACAATGTAGAACGAATTTCGAACAAAATGAACCTTTTCGGCGTTTATGCCAAGATTATAACACTCACTCAAACACATTTGATATCTCGGACTCCCTTTTTTCTATAAAAAAGATTGTTCTCACCTCTCTAAATTAATGTATAATACGTTTGCTTCTGTTCTCTTTAAGTATTACGCTTGGCTGATGAAATTTCTTCTGTAGCTGAGCAGTCTCAGATCGTGACGCTTGACAAACCGCTGCCCATCAAAGACTCGGCAAAATAAAAACAAAAAAAAAAAAAAAGTTATTATATATATATATATAAATCGATCGCGTGAACAGGATTAGCCTGGTTTCATTGGGCCACTTCAGGGCAGCGCGCTGCCACAACGTCCATTTAAAAAAAAAAGCACCATGCATATGGGAAGCGATTTTATAAGGAAAATTCAAAATAAAAATAAATACATATTTTTACATGAAAAAATTTCATATTTGGATTTATGTGATCTTGATATCGTGCTTCAGGACGCCTAGATTTTATTAAAATTTCATTATTTAATTCGTAACAAATTGAAGTATAAATCGTTAGTCTTTTATATTATTGGAAGAAATTATTCAGGTTTCATAGGATGTGATGAACGTGAACTTATGAAAATACAATAATACAGTTATAATGTTATCGTTTTGCCTATCATATTGCTAATCGAGCTACAACCAGATGAACAATGATCGTTTTGGACACGATAGCGCCAAAGGTAATGAGGCAGTAAGTCTGATCATTATGAAATTAATCAAAAAGAGAAAAAGAGGCTAAGTCGCTGCAATACATCCGATTTTTTAAAATAGGTCGGTCTGTTTCACTTTCCGTTAGGAACAGTATATCGAACATTAATCTGTTCGAAAGGAATAATTAATTTCAAACAAATCGTACTGTAAATATGAATTTTTAAAATAGGATGGTACCTGTTTTCCTTTACGGAAATAAAACATTCCGAATATTTAGCTAGGTTCCATAAATAATTGTTTTCAAACAAATCGCACCATATATACAATTTATTAAAAAGGGCGGATATTGGACAACTTTCCGGAAAGAACAGTCTCTATAATAAAAATATAGTCAAGAAAGTCCCATATACCAAATTTCATTCAAATCGCACTATTTTTTGCATGGCCCACTTGCCGGAATGAAAAGATCCATAATACTGAGTTAGTCGAAGAGGAGTCCCTGTACCAAATATTAAGCAAATCGCACCATGAATTAGTCTTTTTAGAATAAATCGGCTCCTGGTTCACTCGCCGTACAGAAAGGGGTCTCAAAAATATTAAGCTAGTCGGCGAACAACCCCTCCCACACAGCATTTAGATGATAAATTTGACTACTCCTTGCGAATAAATACTGAGTTTTCATACAGTTGAACAAAATAAATAATAAAATAAGATTACTTTTAATGATCAAAAACTGAAAATCATTTTTCGATCACTTTTTGAAATAATTTTCGAATAACTTTGATGAATAAATTTTAAGATTTTATAAAAATGAACATAGAGAATAATAAAACTTGTTTGCTTTTGATGATCAATAACTGAGAACTATTTTTCAACCACAATTTGGAATCATTTTTGAATTTAATTTCTTTAACTTCGGTGATCAAGAATTTAAAATCATTTTTCAATCAACTTTCTTAATATTTGCAGACTACCTTTCTTGAATAAATGATGAATTTTTTACTTGTTAAAACTATACTTCTCATTGAAATTTTGATTTTTCTTCATTAGCTCACAATTTTTCAATCATAAAATCAAAAAATTTACAAATATACAACACATATTTAAGACTAAAAGTAATATAAGTGCTGCTGCTAACCTAAGATGTCTTCTAGCATTTCTCTAGATGCGGCTTCCCAGAAAAGACATACTGGATGGAATCGATGTACGGAAGTTGTAAGCTGTTTAACCGCTGGTAAGTTAAGCTTGATCGACACGCCTGGACCCGGCTTCAACATCCTCCATGAGCTATGATTGTCGAAAACATCTAGTTATATTTAAAGAATGATATGAGATATAGTAAAATCGTGATTTTTAAAGTGACATCGTTACCATGATCTAAGATGATGATCATAGATGATGTTGGATGTTGTAGTCGTGTGTGTGTATAACGGTCAAGTTAATTACTACCTGCGGTTCAAAAAGCTTACTTCCGAGCTTCCAGATGCTTTCACCCCCTGATGAAATATGATCTTTATATAGTATTTAGTTATGTATTAAATATGAAGGAAAAATGAATCACAATCTTATTCACAAATGATTCCAAACCATCATATAATATGATTGAAAATTGTTCTTAAATGTGATCAAAAAATGACTGTGAAAAGTAGTCAAATGTTATTCCAAAAGAAGTAAAGTGCAATCTTCCAGTAATGTCAAGTACGATAAAAAGATGAATAAAAAGTGTTTCGAAATATGAATCTTAAATGATTATTCAAGAATAATCACATTTATGGTACATTTTTCTCCAGACGATACGTTAATTTTCGAACAGAAAATGCTTTTAAATTTGAACGTTTTTAATCATCTTGGGGTATGATATTTGAATATTTTTTTATCAAAATTTTCAAAAAATGCTGGCTTGGCTGTGTCAAGTTCCAAGCAAAACGCACCTTAAATAAAATTTTTCGAATAGGTCGGCCACTGATCCAATTCTCTGAAAGAACGGTTTCTCAAATATTAGGCCAGGAAAGGGGATACTTTTGTACCAAATTTTAAACAAATCACCATTACACCGATTTTTTTTGAATAGGTCAGCCCCTGTCCCACTTAGCGGAATGAAAAGTTTCTCAAATATTAATTTGGTACCTTTAGTATACAACAACAACTTTATTCAATATTAATTATTGAATCTATGCTTACAACGTTATTCTTTGCTGCTCATTGCGCGACTGACTATTTTTTGTACAGCTCAATTCTACCTTCCATACCATATTGTAACGAATTTGCTTGCAAATCCTCTTATTTGCCTTTTTGCCAAGTTCGTATCACTAAACTGTTGAATAAATAACTGCAATATTGAATAATGGAAAAATGGCCTTTATTAAAGTACTTCACAATAACACTTATACTTTGCAACTAGCTGGCTTAATGACTAAACTGATAGCTTAAATCAAACTGACTTTCAAAATAATACTGCTATTGCTCGCTAGATATCGTCTTAATCGAAACTGCTTGACAACTGAAATCAAACTGAATTCCAGCGCCTCTACATCTGCGGCCTTTTATACTCTCTGGTTTCTTCGTTCGCATCTTCTAGAATTTACTAGCATTGTCCATGAGCTCTCAAACTTCTCAGCTATAACTAAAATTGCACGATTTTATAGTTTCTCTCATACCCCATGCCCCATGCTTGTATGTGTGAGCGACACTTCCACAATTATAATTGCCTAAATTTAGGAGCATCTCAAATAAGATGTCTGCATATGGTTGTGTCTTGCTTCTCAGCTGCGTGTACAGTCTCTCGCGCACACATAGGCGTATAAGTAATGCATCTGTGTGTGACATCTCTCGGCACATGATTTGATTATTGACGTAAATATGGCTTAGCATGGCCTTAGCATCGCCTTAGTGATGGTATAGCTTAGTGATGCTAATATCCGTGACACCTAAGTCTGATCGTCCCGATCAGACAAATCTCCCGATCTAAATGTCGCTTGCATCTCCAAATGTACCATTCTTCTACTCCGTGGTTTCTCAATGCTTTGTATGCGGTAGGTGGTATCACTGATCTTCTTCACAACCTTGTACGGGCCTTCCCAACTGCACCGAAATTTGGATTGAACACATTTCCGCCGGTGAGGGTTGTATAACAGTACCAAATCTCCCGCCAAGAAACCTTTCGAATTATTGTTCTCATGGTACCTGTGTTTCATCGTACTACTCAATACCCTGGTTCGTTCCTTCACACTCTGTTGTTTGACCGATGAACTACTTCGTGGAGCTTGCGCTGGACGGATTTGCTTTGCATAATCAGTATCGTTTCCACGTTTCCCCACGTTTCGTTGCTTCGTTTTCCTGCGTATTTTAGGTTTTGTCAATGCCATTGTTTCTCTCGCAGGTACTTTTGATTTTGATTTATTTGACCCATTCGATCTATCAACCTTTGCCTTTGACTTTCGTAGTCTTTGTCGAGTCTTTTTCACCAGTACCCGATTACTGCTGAACCCTTTTTCCAAACTAAAGTTAAGTGGTATGTCCTGGTTCTTATAGCGCATAATTTTTCTCCGCATATCGATCTTGACGTCATGGTCAAACAAGAAGTCCACTCCCAATATGACTTCATCAACGATCTCCGCCACAACGAATTTGTGTAGAACCATGACTTTTCCAATTAATACCTCACATACCACTTCGCCTTGGACTTGATTATACTCGCCTGTAACCGTACGCAACCTTGCTCCAGGTAATGACTTTACTCTCCTGTAGACCAAATCAGATCGAATCAAGGAATGAGATGCCCCCGTATCCACAGTGAGTACACGCTCTTTACCATCCACATTCCCACTGATGGTAAGACTGCTTGATTTCCTTCCAATCTGCGACACAGATATCACAGGACGTTCAATAGCCGGGGCAAGTTTTCGTTCTTTACATCCGACATGCTCTTGCTCATTTCCGCCAGCTTTGCGTTTACGGCCACCCACATTGTTGGAACTATTAGGACCAAGATCGCAATGACGTGCAATGTGACCTGGGTTGCCGCACTTGAAACATTTAATAACTCCGGCATTTTTCTGTTGTGATCCCTTCAGTGCTTCCAAAATTGTGTCTACCCACTCTGGCCTTTCTACTTCCACACGGCGTGCTTTGAAAACTGGCTTACACAGAAGCGACGCTGTTTCCTGAATCAGAGCATGCGATACCGTCTCAGCAAATGTTAGTTTTGGATTCGCATATGTAGCCCGCTTCGTTTCCACATCTCGTATGCCATTTATGAAACTCTGGATTTTTACCCTCTCAGTGTATTCCACGGGTGCGTCCGCATTTGCAAGATGAGCCAACCTTTCAACATCCGAGGCAAATACCTGCAAAGTCTCATTTGCTTTTTGGTAGCGGTTTTGCAATTCAATTTGGAATATCTGTTTTCTATGCTCGCTTCCATAACGTCGTTCTACAGCACCCATCAATGCTTCATAACTGTTCCGTTCGTACTCTGGAATCGTCTGTAAGATTTCCGCTGCAGGCCCTTTCAATGCCACGAACAGTGCAGCAACTTTATCTTCCGCGTTCCAGTTGTTCACTGCTGCGGTCTTTTCAAACTGTAGCTTGAATACCTGGAAAGGAACAGAACCGTCAAATGATGGTGTTTTTACCTTTGGATTGCTTGCTGAAACAGCTAGGCGGTTTAGTTGTAACTGCTCCATACGTCCTTTTAACGCTTCTATTTCGGCATCAATTTTGTCCTCGAGTTGTAAAATTTATGCATCCTGCTCTCCCAGTTTCACAAAGAGCTGATGATACTGATACCTGTTCCGAAATTTGTGCCGACATTTCAGATATACGTGCCTCTTGCGCTTCCAGTTGAGATCCCAAATATGTCTTCTGTTCTTCCAATTGTGATGTTATACGGGTTTCCTGCGATTCCAGTTGAGATGCAAGCCAAGATCTTGTTCAGGTCTGTGTTCGCCATTGTCTGCGGTGTTTCATTTTTCTCTTTAATTTTTGCTGTTGTCTCGTCCCCATCAGGATAAAAGACATACTCGCCCACATCAATTCCTTCTGCTTCCATTGCCTCTCGTAGCCGTGCCTGAAGTTCGAGTTTAACGCCGCTTGTATTCAATCCACGGCTCTCCAACTCCTTCTTTAGTTGCTGGATCTTCAATTCACTGCACTTTGCCATGTCCTTGTTGTTCTCTGGAATTTATTCAACAATATGTTTTACATACTGAACAGTTCAATAGCAATACCTAAATAATGTAAGCAGTCAGAGAATGAGTCAAATTTATCGTTTGAGTGCATGAGTTCTACTCGAACATAACACCCCTTAACGCCCAGGAACAGTATAATACTCCGGCGGTCTTCGAGCTCTTTTGGATCGTCGTGGAGTAGAAACATCAGATGTGTCATCTGAATCCCGATGGTCCGCTTGATGAGCTAAGGTAGAGGGAGAGGAACTTTGTTGCGGGGAACTCTCCGAAACGAATGGCGATGGTGGTGTGACAGACGGATTGTTTGCCTCTGAAGTAATAGACTCTGATGAAGTGTCAGCGTATAGGTCTTTGTTAGGCAAACCTAAATCTTCCGAAGCTTCGGCAATCTGTCGGGGCCGTATTTGATCAATGTGCCGTTTTATGATACGCGAGTCGTTGAGCATCACATTATACGATATGGGTCCATTTCTGGAAGTTATTTTCGCTGGAGTCCACTTAGGACCTGACGAATAGTTCCGCACCCAAACTAGGTCTCCATCCTTGAAAGACTTCTCGCTTACTGGTTTTTCGTTTGCATTATTTGACAGCTCATGCGGATGTATTTTATCGAAATATGTTTTGACTTGTCTTTTGAACATAAGCTCGGCAGGTGAATGACCAGTAGACGTATGTGGTGTAATATGTTGGTTGAACAAAAATCTTGCCAATTTCAAATCGATGTCCTGCCATTCTGGTGTTTTCTTCAGAAAGTCTTTAGTTGTCTGGACCATTCTTTCCGCTTGTCCATTTGAAGATGGGTGGAACGGAGCACAACGAATGTGCCGTATTAAATTGTCTTGCATGAATTTTTTAAATTCTTCAGATGTGAAATCTGTCCGGTTGTCTGATACTACTTGATCGGGTAGGCCGTGAGTTGCGAATAGTGATCTGAGTGGTTTCATAGCCGATTGCGATGAGGTTGACTTGACCAGGAAAACTTCAAGCCACTATGAGGAACAACTTGCCACGGAAAGGTCCAGCAAAATCAATGTGAAGGCGTGACCACGAATTTTTCGTTGTTTCCCACCAATGTATGTGGGTTTTAATTAAAACACAACCAATTTCTTAGTTATTTTACCTGTTTAATTGAATTCATTTTCTTTTTAAAAAAACGGTACATTGTAATTTATTGCAAACTTATTATTACGCGGCCATATTAGCGTACGGTCGATTCGGTGGTTACATTAAAACTCACTTAACTTAATCGCCGTTATTGTTTGAACCTGCCAACCGACGCTTCGATATTTCTTCGACCAGTAACAAGGTTACCGCTTGTCTTCATTTTCGGCACCTTTTAAGAAGGTTGCCGCCTTTGAGTATTTTACTCTCTTCTGTTAATCCTATTCTTATTACTATTCCTACAATCGGCCATCCTGATCTATGATTCAACCTCGAATCCCGCCTTATGCCCATCTTTTCATATTTTCCGCTACGGTCGTTGTTCTACGCGGTCCCTCTTGATCTCCTATCTTTTCGACCTCGTATCTGTCATGGCTAAGTTTGGCGACTATTTTATATGGCCCCAGATACTTCGGCCTTAGCCTCATTGCTACCCCGAATTGTGTTCTTTTAATAGCTACGAGATCATTTATCTCGTATTTATTCCCTTCTGTTCTCCCTTTATCAAAGGTTTTCTTGTTCTCCTCCTGTATTTTTTCTATGTTTTCCCGAGCACTCTGCCTGACTGTGTCACGCTCAATGTTCAACTCTTCCACTTCTATTTCATCTAAAATTTTCGGTAAATCTGGGTAATCCGAAGTTCGCATATCCAATCCCGTTAGGATTTTCAAGGGTGTCACCTTCGTGCTACGAGGTGCGGTATTATTTAAAATTTGTTGCACTTTTGCGACTTGATTGTACCACTGGGTTGGGTTACTTTGACATTTCTTAGCTAACATTGGAACAACCGTCCTGTGAACGCGCTCTACCTGGCCATTTCCCCGAGGTATACCAGTAGCGATCAACAAGTGTTGAACATCTTCTTTCGCGCAGTAGTCCCTAAACGCATTTGCCGTAAACGCCGCCCCTCTATCCGTAATAATCCGTTTTGGGTTCCCAAAAATTGCTGAGTGCTTTTCCAGCCTGTCTACGACTTCTTCTACCCCAGTTGATTTCGTTGGGTACAACCATACGAATTTTGAAAAGCCATCTATAATGACTAAGATATAGTTGTATTTTTTACGAGTTTCAGTTAGTGGACCAACATGGTCTATGTGGTAAGTCCCTAACGGTTCAGAAGCTTTGTCGATTGTCGTCAACAAACCCTCCTTTTTGCCTCTCTTAGCCTCAACTATAATGCACTCTATACACGACTTTACTACATTGTGTACCTTTTTGCTCAAATTTGGTATGTAATAACTCCTCTCAACCATCTCCTGTGTTCTTTTAGCACCAAAATGACCTTGAGTGTGTGCTAATTTTATAATTTCATCTTCCATGCTAGAAGGCACGACTAATTGTTCTTTGATTGAGTCGTTGTACAAAAGGTCATTGCTTATAAAAAAGTCCTCGTACGATCCCGCTTCTAACGCTTTTCTAACTGCCCTTACCCAGTCATCCTGCATTTGCGATTCCCTTATTCTAAACTTTAACGAGTCTTCGACTAAGAGGCAATAAACCCGACTAAGAGCGTCAACGTGCTTCATGCGCGTTCCCGACCTATGTTCCACCGTATAGTTGTACTCCTGTAAGTACATCGCCCACCTCATGATCCTATCTGGTACGTCTTGTTTCTTAACCGTCATATCAAAAGCATTACAATCGCTTACGATTTTAAATTGAATGTCTTTTAAGTATATGCGCCACTTCTTCAATGCGTTAATAACTGCTAAGACTTCGAGCTCAAACGCACTGTACCTTTCTTCTGCTGGTGTTGTTTTGCGGCTCATGTACTTCACCGGATGCAAAAAGCAGCACCGCCCCATACCTAAACTTAGACGTATCCGCGTGTAGTTCTGTTTCCGCCGAAGGGTTAAACAATTTCAATGCCGGCGCACTTACCAACGCGCGCTTAAGTCCCTGGATTGCCAACAAGTGTTCGCTCTCCAGCTTGAACTTCTCATCCTTCTGTGAGTGGTTTAGCGACCACCGCATAATCTTGAATGAACCGCCTGAAAAAAGAAGTTAGCCCTAAGAATCGCTGTAACTCCTTCTTCCCCACGGGTACTGGAAAATTCCTAACCGTCTTAGTTTTCTCCTCTGAAGGAAGAATCCTTCCATTTTCTACTAAAAATCCCAGGAAGCTTATTTGTTTTCCTTCTGCCAACATCTGCTGGAATATTGCGCGTATGTAACGACAAAACACCGCCGGAGAGTTAGTTATCCCGAATGGGACATAACAAAACTCATACTGTCCGTTTTGGGTCACGAACGACGTGTACTTCCTCGAGTTGGGTTCTACTGGAACATGATAAAAGCCATTTTTTAAATCCAGCGTGGTGAAAATTTTCGCCCCCTCTAACCTATCCAAAGCCTCGTCTACCAACGTCATCGGAAAATTGTCTCCCGTTATCTTTTCATTCACCCTGCGGAAATCACAACAAAACCGCTTTGTCCCATTTTTTTTCGTTGTCAGTACCACTGGCGATGCGTATTCCGATACGCTGTGTTGAATGATTCCATCCTTCAACATATTTTCGACCTGTTCATCAATATATTTTTGATCCGCATAAGACACCCGACGTGGTCGTTGAAACACCGGTTTATCGTCCGATAAAGTCAACTTCATCTGTACAGGTGTGCTACTGGGGTTTTCAGGATTATAGCTCTTTATCAAGCCTCCGACCGATTTAGCTAAGTTATCACTCAAGTGCGATAGATCCACCTTATCCTCTTCTCCGCAGGCCTCGGTTTCACGCACATAGTATTTGAAACTGCTTTTTAAATTTTGTCATGTCCTGCTCGACCATTCCCGTATGACCACACGCACCAGTAGTACCTATCGCAGATACTATTTCCAGACTGTCTCTGTTCTCGTGGACTGACACAACCGCTCCAGTACCGCCAGATGCACCAGCCATATCCATTTCAGATAGTGCGTGCTGACTTTCACTATACTCATCGTGGATTGGCACAACCACTCCAATACCACCATACGCACCAGCAATATTAGATACTACGCGCTGACTATTCTTGTCGACAGACTCATCTTGGACTGGCACAACCACTCCAGTACCACCATCCGCACCGGCAGAAGCTCTCTCAGCTACTGCGTGCTCAGTATTCATTTCCACTTCTCTTTTAGGTTTTCTAAACTCCACGCTACCTTTTCTAAAGACTAGCTCCACGTCTTGCAGCACCTCATTTCCAATGATTGCTGCATATGGTATGTCACGCTCCTTAACCGCACATAGTATTTGAAACTGCTTTTTAAATTTTGTCATGTCCTGCTCGACCATTCCCGTATGACCACACGCACCAGTAGTACCTATCGCAGATACTATTTCCAGACTGTCTCTGTTCTCGTGGACTGACACAACCGCTTCAGTACCGCCAGATGCACCAGCCATATCCATTTCAGATAGTGCGTGCTGACTTTCACTATACTCATCGTGGATTGGCACAACCACTCCAATACCACCATACGCACCAGCAATATCAGATACTACGCGCTGACTATTCTTGTCGACAGACTCATCGTGGACTGGCACAACCACTCCAGTACCACCATACGCACCGGCAGAAGCTCTCTCAGCTACTGCGTGCTCAGTATTCATTTCCACTTCTCTTTTAGGTTTTCTAAACTCCACGCTACCTTTTCTAAAGACTAGCTCCACGTCTTGCAGCACCTCATTTCCAATGATTGCTGCATATGGTATGTCACGCTCCTTAACCACCTGAAACGTTACCCTCATCGACAATCCATCTACTATCATATCGGCTGTAAAGCTGCCTAATGGCGTAAGATCGCCATTGCCGATACCGTGTAATTTTTGTTTATCCCTAGTTAGCTCTATATCCCCCAACGTGAACAATGTATCGTACCTCATGATGCACGCATTACATCCTGTGTCTACCAGCGCGTTAAATTTGAACCCTTCAATAAACGCATCCACAAAAATCATTCCGCCATTGTTTCCAGACTTAGCTGACCCAATTGTATTTACTCGCTCGCTTTTTATTTCTTTGCCTTTTTTATCTTGGCATTCGTGTGCATAATGTCCTTTGTGCTTACACTTGAAGCATGTTATACCTTTTGACCCCGACCCTGGAAAATCCCTTGCTATATGCCCTTCTTTGTCGCACTTGAAACATTTTTCATTTGAGGAGCCTTTCGCCTCCGCGGAAGCTGTACCCGAACTATTTTTATTACCAGATGTCTGTATGCCTTTAACCTTTTCGTATACGCGAATATGCTCTTTTAATTCGCTTAATGTACGAGCCTGGTACAACATGCTCTTGTTTGCCCTAACATCTGGTATACCCTCCACGAAGTATTCGACTATACTCCTTTCGTCTAATGAAATTTGTTTCCCTAACTCTACTAGTGCATACAAATATTCTTGAAATGTTTCTTTTGGCTGTTTCCGCCGGTTTCTTAGCGCACGGTGTACCTCGGACGCACATAGTTTTTTGCCAAACTCGTTGATAAGCGCTTGTTTTAAGCTGCACCAATCTCTTACTCCCACTAATCCCCTAACAAACAATTTTGCCGCTCCCTTGAGCAATTGTTTCCCATATACAAATCTTTGTAAATCATTCCAACTGACCGTGTCAGCTGTATCGTCAAACTCCTCAACCCAGTGTTCAACATCATAAGTGCCGTCACCAAAAAAGAACGAAACGCTATCTTTCACGTCGCGCAACGTAAATAACACCCTTCGCGCACGCGAGTTAGTTGCAGCTGCATCAGCGTATACCGAATTTGTCGATTCATTCCCGCTTTCAGCAGCTTCTCCTTCTTCTTCATCATCCCCCAGAATTACATGTTGCAACAAACGTAATTAAAATTCTTTTTTCCTGCCTGAGACGGCTAACCCTAGCTGCCTTAACTTCTCCTTTAGCATCTCTACTGTCATCGATTTGATTGTATCCGCGTCCATCTTTTCTCTTTACTACTTCTATCAATTGCAATATCACCAACTGATAACACACTAGCTTTATACTGCTCTAAACTTATATTTGTTTTAAACTGAAACGCTTATGCTTCCACCTATACTTCTCATCTTCTCTAACCGTGTTGAAAATTTAAAACACTCATGCAACTGCTTAACATGAACAATGTTTGTCACTTTCTCTCTTTGCTTTTACATATATGAAAATTGTCGTTTATAGACGGCAATCATAAACTGACGAACACTCTCTATTTCACTGCAAGTGACTTCGGATTTTGTATTTTCTCTACGTGATCAATTCCTCTTGGTCACGAATGCATACCAGCACACATGCAACTGCTGTACATACGTATGTTTCAAACAACTTATACACTATCAATTAAATACTTTGTTTAGAACTACATACGCTAGCAAACAAGCAAACAAACTAACTATATATGGATGTGTATACGTATCTTATATTAGAAATCCTTCTACTACGCTGCTGCTGCTCGTCATATGTTGTTGTTGTTGGTGTTGCTCTTGCTTCGCATCTATTTTCGTTTTTATCTGGTGGCTTCGTTTAACTTTGCCGTATTTGTTTTGTCTTTTTATTCAAGATCTCTTTCGTTGTTGTTGTTTTTCTTTTCTTTGTAGATATAGTATACTTTCCTTTCACTTCTCATTCGCAATTATACCAAATTTTGATTTCTGTATTTCTGTTGATTTCACTTCGTGGCCTTTACTTTAATTTCTAATTTCTTCACTTCTGCTGTTTTACTTCTAGTGCCATCTTTTTATGTATACTGTTCACACTTTCCTCTCACTTTATTTCATTGGATCTTATACCCAATTTTAATTTCTGTATTTCACTTGATTTCACTTCGTCTCATTTACTTTAGTTTCTAATTTCTTCACTTCTGTTGTTTTATTTCTAGTGCCATCTTCTTCCCACCTCTCTGTTTTCACTTGGCTCTTTGACCTCTTACTGATATATCTTTCTCATTTTTATATTTTTAATTTATGGTTTCATCACTCTTGCTCTTCGTTTCTTTTGTCATGTAACGAATATTTCGTCGTGTCGTGTCGGATACTGTCGCGAATTATTGCCTCGGCTTTCGAAATAACCGGCGACTTAAACTTCTCTGCCCACGCTGGCGTTCTGCCCGTTGGATCACCTCTTTTCGGCGTTTCTTGTGAAAGCTTGCCGGGTGATCCCTTAGTGAATGCTTACGTGCACTTTTAGTTCACCATAAATTGCCAATTTTCTCTTTTTCAAAATTCTTTTGTTTTTTTGGGTAATTTTCCACTTTTTCACCACATTTCTTACTATGCAGTATTTTACTTTGTGGCATTTTATTTGCATTTCACCGCCATCTTTAAAACCTTTCTGTAAAATTTCATTTTTCGCACTTAGTTTTTGTCGCGAAATCCCGGACGAGCCCCCAATTGTGGGTTTTAATTAAAACACAACCGATTTCTTAGTTATTTTAACTGTTTAATTGAATTCATTTTCTTTTTAAAAAAACTGTACATTGTAATTTATTGCAAACTTATTATTACGCGGCCATATTAGCGCACGGTCGATTCGGTGGTTACATTAAAACTCACTTAACTTAATCGCCGGTATTGTTTGAACCTGCCAACCGACGCTTCGATATTTCTTCGACCAGTAACAAGGTTAACGCTTGTCTTCATTTTCGGCACCTTTTAAGAAGGTTGCCGCCTTTGAGTATTTTACTATCTTCTGTTAATCCTATTCTTATTACTATTCCTTCATGTATTGGAGCATGTGCAGTCTCGTTTCGATTCACTTGACATGGTTCACACCACTTTACAATATTTGCGATTTCCTTTTCCATATTGGGCCACCAAACATAGCTCCTTGCTAAAGCTTTCATACGTACAATGCCTGGATGACCAGTATGCCATGCGCTGAGGACAACCTGTCTGCTTTCCGGAGGTATGATGGTTCTGTTTCCCCATAGTAGGCCCCCTTTCAAAGATGAGATTTCTTGGCGCCGAACATAATACGCGTAAAGCATGTCTGATCGCCTCATACTTGGCGGCCACCCCCTTAACGCCCAGCTGAGAACCCTCGCCAAATCCGAGTTTTTAGCAGTTTGTGCAGCAATTTGCTTTGCGTCTATTATAGGTTCGTTGAGCGTTTCTATCATCAGTACATCTTCTTTAGTTTTTTGGTTTTCTTCGGCTAGTGGTAACCGACTCAAAAAATCAGCATTTGCCGACATCCTACCGGAACGGTGTACAATTTCGAAATCGTATGCATTTAGAAAAATACGCCGGCGGAGCATTTGCCCTCATATTACGTTAGGCACGGGTTTGGTTGTATTGAAAATACCCAAAAGGGGCCGATGATCGGTGATCAAGATAAACTTACGACCATATAAGTAATCGTGAAATTTTTTTACACTTGCTATCAAAGCCACAGCTTCCCGATCGATTTGGGCGTAATTTCGTTCTACTTTGGTTAAAGTCCTTGAGTAGAACGCAATTGGCTTCTCCGAGCCGTCATCCATGCGGTGGCTTAGAACAGCGCCAATCCCGTAAGGCGATGCATTACACACTACTATAAGAGGCAATTTCGGGTTGTAGTGCACTAAACAACGTTCAGATACTAGGAGCTGTTTAAGGTTTTCGAACGCCCGTTGACGCTCTCTTTTCCAAATCCAATGGCAATTTTTATTAAGCAGTCGATGCAATGTCTCTGCGATTGTTGCTTTGTTTGGCAAGAATGAATGATAAAAATTTAGGAGGCCGAAGAACGCCTGCAGCTGTTTTTTGTCCTTGGGAAAAGGAGCGTTTTGAATAGCTTTGACTTTGTTCTGTGATGGCCTAGTTCCCAATGAATCCAGCCTGAATCCCAGAAATTCGATTGTTGAAACCCCAAAAGAACACTTGTCTTTTCGCAATCTAAGGCCTGCTTTGTCGAACCGGTTGAAAACCTCTTGCAAGCGATTTGCAAGTTCACTTTCAGTTTTTCCCATTACAATAATATCGTCAAAATATGTCAACACACCTGGGATATTTCTTAAGAGCGTTTCTATGAAGCTTTGAAATATTCCAGGTGCCGAAGAGATCCCGAATTGGAGTCTCGTAACTCTGAAAGCACCTTTGTGAGTGACCATTGTTTGCAACAACGATGATTTCTCGTCGACTTGCAGCTGCTGATATGCCTGCGCAAGATCAATTTTTGCAAATATGCTGCCACCCTCAATAGAAGATAGTAAAGTGTTGATAGCTGGTATCTGAAAGTTGTGTGGATTTAATGCTTTGTTGAGCGTATACTTATAATCGCCACAAATGCGAATAATTCCATCACTTTTAGGAACTGGCACAATAGGTGTAGCCCAGTCCGACTACTCAACTGGCATGAATATCCCTTGCGCACACAGGCGGTCTATTTCAGCTGCGTCAAGACTCTTGGTGGCTAATGGAATGCGACGAGGTGGATATCGTATGGGTTGAACAGCTGCATCGATGTGAAGAGAAACTGGTCTCCCTTTGAAACAGCCAAGCTCCTCTGTAAAGAGGTGATCAAATTGTTTTAAGATACCTTTAACCGACGATGCGGACTCCTGAATAGCATTGACGCCATGAATGCTGATGCCTAATGGAGCGAACCAATTACACCTTAGTACGTTGGAACGGTTGCCCTCTACACCAACGATGGGTAAACAGTTGACTTGACGCCCGTTGTATGAGACGTCCGCATAAAACATTCCTAATATAGGAGTTTCATTCCGTTGAAAATCAACAAGTCGAATGTCACAGGCATGCATGATTGGCTTGCTTACTGGCCACACACGCTCAAATGTATTTGACGACATTATGGTGTAGTTTGAACCCGAATCGATTTCGAATGTGCAATTATGTTTATTGATACTGACAGTAGCTGATTTCTTTAAATCGGTCAGCGGTAAAATTTGATTAATGGATTGTGGTGACTTTTGCTTCTTCGAGCGACCTAATGAACGCGTTGGTTTTTGCTGATGGCCAGAATTAGATGCCGATAAGCGACATACGCGTCGAAGGTGACCTTTAGTGCCACAAGATGAGCAGATTGTTTCTCGATGTGGACATTGGCAGCGGGAATGGGAGCCACCACATCCATTGCGTGGTTTCGTTTTCAAATTGGGTTTGTTACGGGATTTCATACGATCTTGGCGAGTATTGTTGCTAACCCCTACTTGATGAACTGGTTCAAGATTGCGCATTTCAGGTGCATGTTTAAATGCGGATTCTGCTGCAGTAGCTCGATCAATAACTTTTTGTAGTTTTAGGTCAGTTTCCGCTAAAACGCTGCATTGTAATACCTCATCACGTAGTCCACATACTAAGCGATCAGGAAGCATGCGATCTAAAGACACTCCGAAGTTGCAATCAACAGCCATTTTGCGCAACGCCGCAATGTATTCAGAAAATTTCTCATTTGTTTGTTGGTCGCGTTTGTGGAATTTGAAATATGCGGCGATTTCCGATGGCCGGGGTGAAAAATGACTTGTTAAAATCGTTTTTATTTCGTCTATCTTAAGTTCACTCACCTGACGGGGCGAGGCCAAAGACGACAGCAGGTCATAAAAGGGTGCTCCGGCTAATGTGAGAAATACGGCCTTTTGGCGATTATTACCCTGTACGTCATTGGCCAACAAATATAGATCGAACCTAGCGATGTATGAAGTCCAGTTTTCTGGATGTTCCAGAGTGAACGGTTCCAAATTCCCAAGGGTCGACATTCTACCGCAATTTATCCCCTGAATATTTTGTGCGTTCTGCTGCCTTAACTGCGCCGTTGCTTCTGGTGATTCCGTTGTTTTTTCTCCCTTTGGCGACATGCGTTGATGAAATCGTATGATTTTTTGCAATGTGACTTTTATTTGCCTTTTTGCATGGGCTTTTACAAGTCTTACGTAGCGCGAACGAAACAGTGAGCAACAAAAAATGTTAAGCAACGTTGTGTGTATACTAATGATTTTCGGTATCCTACCGACTGCGCCAGTTTAGTATACAACAACAACTTTATTCAATATTAGTTATTAAATCTATGCTTACAACGTTATTCTTTGCTGCTCACTGCGCGACTGACTATTTCTTGTAGAGCTCAATTCTACCTTCGGTTAAATGCAATATATACTTATGCATACATATGTTTTACATACTGAACAGTTCAATAGCAATACCTAAATAATGTAAGCAGTGAGAGAATGAGTCAAATTTATAGTTTGAATGTATGAGTTCTACTCGAACATAACAGTACCCTTGTACCTAATTTCCAACAATACTCACCATAAATTAGATTTTTTTAAATAAGTCGATCCCTGGTCTACTTCTCGGAAAAAGAAGTTTCTCAAATAACAAGCTAGTCAAAGAGGCATCCGCACCAAATTTTAAGCAAATAGCTGGAAAGAAAAAGTCCCAATTATGCATCTCTTCGAAAGGCTACCTAAATAATGAATTTCAAAAAAATCTCACCATAACAACGAGTTTCAGAATAAGTCGGCCTCGTTTACCAAATCGCACCATAAATAATTGGCCGGTCTCTGGTCCACTTACCTGAAAGTAAAAAAAGAAAACGGACTAAATTGTGAATCTATAGAATTCTCAAATCGCTTTGAACACACGCAAGTAGTTCAAATCGGTCCAGATGAAAAATCGACAACGATAAAAATAGTTCTCTTTTGGGAAAAAATCCAAAATTCCGAAGCTGTCGTGTCTTGTGATGCCATAGAACAAAAGAGGATGCTCCTACATTTCATGAATAAGCAGAAAATATTTCTGCAAAAGATGCAGCTTATACGCGCTAAAAGCTCGTTGCACAACTAATAACGAAAATAAATTAACTCTTTCTTTGCATATTTATACTCTCAGCGTATGAGCTGATAGCCATAGCAGCAGTGCTCTCCGTTGTTAGTCTTAAATTTATTTTAAACCTATTATATTATATATAATAATAATAATATACCCACAGCGTGTTCGAACACGTAGCCGAATATTTAATTATGCAGTTACTCCTTACTACTCTTATATATTCCTACTCCCTTGCAAAATCTCCACACGACAACCCTAGCTGCACACACGTTGTCTGCACCAGTCAATGAAATTGGAACTTTGGAACAATCACACCTGCTGGAAAGGCGCCTGAATATGGAACTTTGGAAATGTGTGAATTGTATGAGCGAGCGTTTGTGTAACAAATATATGTCGGTATGTGTTGAGAACAAGTGAGTGCAAGAGAATGTGAGTAGATATGTATATAACACAAATGTACACCAACACAAAACGAGCTAACTGAGCTTTTTCGAACAACTTTACGTCACAGCTGACTTAGTCGGCTGCAAAAATATTCGATAACGAGAGCTACACTCATCGGCTCTGGGAAAAGCGAAGTAAAGGCGGAAGGATACACGAGAGCGCTTTGGCAGTGATAGCAGCGACGTAGGTAACAACGACGGAAACACTGATAACGTTTGTTGCAATCATTTGGTTGGGCTTATTGAAACCAGCTGTATTTGTGTTTGTATGTGCGCGCCTTTATTAAATGCCAATGTAAGCTCGAACTTTGCAGCCGTAGTTAGCGTTGACGTTGCAGCAGGTGTGCGCGTAGCGTATGCGGCAGCGTTGAGTTTGTGGGCGATGCTTTCGAATTTGTGATTTACTTTGCTGGGTAGTAAAGGAATCTCTTCGATGTCGAACGTCAGTTATGAAGTTCCAGTCGTCGAGATAAGTTGGAACGCGAAATTTATGCGCGCGTATTTTTTTTAGTGTCACACATTTTAGTGAAGCATAAAAATACAAAGTTATTGAAGAGAAATTGAAAAAGTGTTTATTAATCTTGATAAAATTTAGGAATTCACAAAGAAATATGCAAGTGCAATGTGAAAATGTCAAAAATTGGGCGTAACTGAAAGCGAGTGCGTGTAGAGATATGAAAAAAGCAAAATAAAAAATACAAAATCGTGAATGTTGTGCAAAAACGTCAATTCTAGTCCAGCCCAGCAGCTGAAACACGAAGTGAATTCGCAGTGTTGTTCTCGATAGTCTAAAGTAGCTGCCAAAGGCATGATAAAAAATTCGTGGTGTAAAACGGAATAAATAAGGACAAAATCTCGCACAAAGAAAAAAAATTTCCGTAAAAGTTAATCGCACATTAAAGCAGCAGGTTGCGTGCAGCTATATCACTGCGCGTCCCCTTTAAAAAGGCTAACGCCCCGGTCGCCACCCTCAATTACGCCCGTCGCAGTTTACGTGTTCATGTCGCGTCTCGCTCGCCTGCTGATTTAAAGAACGTGCGTTAGTATTGCGCCTTGAAATATACTTATAATTGTATGTGTGTAAGCGCGTACGCTGTAAATGTGCAAGTGTGTGCATGCAGCGCCACAACTGTTTGGACAGTTCAGCTGTTATAATCAGGCAAAGCGGCGGTATGTTGTTGGTGCTTATGTGTTTTTTATTTAAATTACAAATCAATTACAACAACAAAAACAACAAAAACTATTTAGCATATTTCAGTTAACACAAAATATAAAGACAAAAAAAAATTGCAAATACAACACAACCATAGCGGAAGTTTGTGAGCATAGACGAGTGCTGGGTGCCCTTTGCTGTTGTGCCGACATCATGGCAGGCCACCTTCACTCTCGTTTATTAAAAGGGTAAAATTTTGTATGCCTCCATGGCTGTGATTTACTGCCGGCGCCTCCAGCACAGTTAAGTGCGCGTTTTCACTAAATAATTTAAAACTGGAAAAATTTAATGAAATTGGGTTTGCGCTTGCAGGTGTCTGGGGCGTTGTTTTTTGCTCGTCTTGATTGAAGCTGCACTGCAAAGGTTAATTCCATGATGAAAAATAGAAAATGGATCTGATTGTTTAATTTCGAAAATTAGGTGCCCCAAGCTCCTCCACACATTTACTTACGGAAAATTCTAAACGAAGCGCCAATTAAAATCCTGAGTTCAGTTGTGGTGCGATCGAGAGTAGTCTGGGAGTAGCTGACCTCACTTGCGATTACGTCGAACTACTTTAAAACGAGCACTGCTACCCAAAGAAGAAAAATACGAATAGGAGGGAAGACCCCAGCGGGTTAGGGGGTTAGAATATACCCGCAGTAGGCATACCTGTCGTAAGAGGTGACTAATAAAGTACCAGATTCAAGTGGTTGTGTAGCGCAACCCATGCGAATCCTGTTTCATTAACAGCCGCGGCTCTGTCGACCCCGAACTCCTCATGGATCTAAGGGGTGGGAGGGCGTTATGACCTAGAAGGTCGCATGTGGTCATAACAAATCGTTCCCGAGATGATCGCGCTTGGTACCGGAACGTACCGGATCTGCATCCGGCGAAGGACCATCAAAACCGCTAACATATCAGCGATATCCCGGCAACAGTCACGCCTATCTCTTAGCCCACATGGTTACAACTAAACCGGATGTATGTAGATTGGGGTTTTGATAGGTCACTGTCCAAAGGTAGTCCATATACATATTTACTTAATTGGAGTTTAATGGTTTGAACGGTTCTGGCCTTCCAACTGCTACAACTGTGTATCGCCACATCCTAGATATAGGTGCGATCACTCACAAATTGACATCGATAGCCTCTAACGGAAGTCCAAGAAAACTTGCGATTCCCATAGGGTTTAAGCAAAGAAGCATGGGTACTATGGTTGGTGTCATTTGGAGATACATTACATGCAGAACATACATACATATATTGTGTATGCCGGCGTTGATTCTGAATACAAAAGAGTTTAACCTATTAGGAACACGCCTTTTCTCTAAAGCGAGTTACGAATATTGGGCGCTGAGAATGGGGCTTGCCGGGCATTTATAAGAACAAGATCTTGCCGTATCTTGGTGCATGAGGCTGAGGCCTAGTCTGCCTCAAGCGGCAGTCAACTTATATCCCTAGGAGACGGAGACTCATCAATATCAATCAGTTGTATGTTAGGATGCCCAGCCTTCTGAGCACTAAACAAAAACTGTTTGTTCAGCATTTCGTTTCTTTATGGTGTTATGGCGACTTACGAAGACATACCGTGGCAGTTCTGTGCCCGGTGTTTTGGCTGGCCTGCAGTTTCCTACAGTGAGTTTTTTTGAATCTCGCTGACCAAATGGGAGACCCTAAATGTTATTAGTACTCAGATAAATTGCGGATTAAACCAAAACCCCCACCATAAGACAGTACTCGTTGGGTTAGACCTGTCAAAAGCTTCTGATACAGTGAACCATGGCACGTTACTGCAAGACCTGGAAGGGTCCCCCTTCACCCAAGTCTTAAAAGGTGGACCGCAGATAATCTGTATGGTCGGCAAACATCGGTGCAATTCAGGAACGCAACATCCAAACCAAGAAGAATTAAACAAGGGGTGTCACAGGGTGGTGTCCTATCCCCACTTTTGTTTAACTTCTACACATCAAAGCTACCTTCACCACCAGAAGGGGTCACTATCGTTTCCTACACCGATGACTGTACAATAATTGGCACAGGCCCAAGCCCAGGCTCACAGATTGATGAGCTTTGGAACAAAATAAACAGCTATCTCCCTGATCTCTCCAGTTTAAATAGATTGCGTTCAACCTTTTGATATTAGGTGGAAGATTATAAATTTTCAGGTCATGCAGTTGTTGTTCTTGTTCCCAGCCCATAGATCCATGAGGAACTTGGGGTCGCCAGAGTCTCGGCTGGTAACGAAGCAGGATTCCTTTCGGGTAGGTGAGGTTGACAATTGGGTTGGAGAAGCTATACATTGCACTAGCATCCCTTGAAAGGGTTGCGCTACTCAAACCCTTGAATCAATTTGGTAACCCGCTGGGGTAGCAGTCACGTGCTGTGATTAACTGTGCCAAAAGTTGTTGGCAAGTCTACCGCTACAAGTGATATCCTATTGTGGGGTTTTTGGTTCAATCCGCAATTTATTTGAGTGTTAATGGCATTTAGCGCGGTGCCGGTCCATTGTAAGCTGGTTTTCCAGGCTCATGTATCGGTATTACCATCCGCATTTTCAATTTTAGCGTAAGTGACTTGTCGAGCATCATCATTTGCCGAAAGAGAACTTTCCTTTTCAATTGCCTACTTAATCCAAGGTTGCATTTGTTAGCGAAAGTGATTCTTCGTTGGAGTTCTAGGCTGGCGTCGTTCTGTTCACGAACAACAATACTTGGCTATCGGTTGTGTTTCTTTTCCACCCCAACCGGAAAAGGTTCGGTCTTACATGAGCAATATATTCAAATATTCGGCTATTCTCTTTTAAGGGTAGGAACGTTTAAGGTATTTTCGATCTTGGGAATAAAAAGTATTGGATAAATGGTCTTTTATTTCCCTGAGTTCCCACTTAAATATGCTAAAAAGGCTGAACGATATTTATAGCCTCTAAACTGGTCAAGGATCATTTAAGATTATTTTTAAAATCCACATATGGGCGTTATTTCAGGACTTTTGTCATATTATACAGCCTTTGCTCAAAACCACAGAACGGCAAATCCGAATTTAACAATCTAATAGATTTCATTCCCTCCACCATCCTCAAAATTCCGCTTTCACTACCTTTCCACTCTCCTACCTGTCTACCCCCCTTTTGAATTTTATTTGTATACCTTTCCCTTAGCCATTTCTTTTCTCTCTGGCTTTTGCTTTTCCACTCACCATTAATTTTCATTGCTATATCGGTTTCTTTTTCTCCTTTCCTTTTTATTCTCTTCTTATTGTTTTTTCCCCGCTCGTTCCTCTCTCTCTCTCACCAACTATCCACTATCCCATTTCTTATTCATTAATCTCTCGCTGTTGTATTTCGTCTTTTCCCTTTCGCTTTATTTTTCACTCCTCATCTGCACATTTCTCTACCACATCCTCCCTAGGTCATCTGCCATCTCCTCTCTATTTCCTTCTCTTACTACCTTCCATCCTTTATTCATTTCCATTTTTTTTCCATCTACCCAATATAGGATCATTACATCAAGTATATTTTTTACAAGCTCTTCTGGAAGGGGCGTGGCACTCTCAACTTTCCCGGGCTTCAATGAAACTTTATATCAAAATATTTATCCCATATTTTGGCCAAATACAGGCCTTACACAATAGCGTATTTACGCTTTGCTCTTCTCCCTCCTCCTCTGATCTAGTAGACTTAAAGTTATAACGAATTAAAGAAATAGCTTGCATAGGGGGTGGCACCACCCACATTAATCCTTAACTAGGATTAGAAGTATCTAGTGGTCTAAGTTGGTCCAAATTGCATGTGCTTACCAAATTTGATTACTATCATTTGCGCAGGTGCGGAGAACACATCTGCAGTGGAAAGCATTGGTGAACCACCTCTGAAGTTTCTAGGTTTAAAGAGGTTTGAACCCTTTTTGACTTGAAAATTTTAAGTATTTGATTAACAGTTTTACAAATTCATTTTAAAAGACGCAACCAATTGCAGCCTTATAAAATAGCCAAATTGTGCATTAGCTAATAAGTGCAAATGCGCTATAAAATTATTTATATACAGTAGCGAACAAATAAAATAGCAGTGGCACTTTTTCTCTTCCAAATTTTGTCAATTAAGTTCTATTTTTTATTTTAGATATTTAAGGAATTGAATTTCGTTACTAAAAGTAACCAAACCAGTCTCGAAAAATTTTTCGAAAAAATTCGAAAATTCTTAAAAATTTTACGAAAGTTAAGAACTTTTTATTTTACGTTCTGTACTTTTTTTTGAGTATGCAATTTTGAAGCCCAATCAATTTTAGTCTAACAGTTAACAAATTTTAGGCCTCTTAAAATTTGCATTGATTTAAAAAATTTTGTTTCCATATAAAAAAAAATGTTTCAAGCTTTTTATGGAGAAAAACCTAAAAAAAAAAATTGTCAAAAATCAGTAGTGTTGCGCCTATACTTGTTGTCAAAACACTGTACTTTAATGTTATTTCTTTTGAACAAATATGTTAAGAGTTAAAAAAAAATATATTGAAAATATTTCTTGGATATTAAAAAAGTCGACTTTGTTCAGAAAATGTTCGTTTGTGTGAATTTAATTTCTTAAAGTTTTTTTAAGTGAATCCTTTTAAGGCACATAAGACCTATAACGTGTACCTTATCAGACTAAAATTGATGAGGTTATAAACTGCAAAACCAAAAAATTTCAGAAAATTTCTAATAAAAAACCGGGAATTTTTGAAAAATTTTCATGAATTTTTGAACTGTTTTTGAAAGACGATTTGGAGTTGGGGTGCGTGGTTTTATTCTAAAAAATTAGAAGTAGTAAAATAAGAATTTAATTGAAAAAATTTGATAAAAATTGTCACTGCTATTTTTCTGCCCGCTGCTGCATTTGTTAACACATACCAATCACAACGACTGATATTTATTATTATTATGAACTTATTTGCATCATTAGTAAATCCTTTTAGTACTCGTACTCATAATGATAGCATTGAACTATTTTTTCTTTCACCTCTTTTTTGCGCTCTATGCCATACTAACATCTTCTCAGAAAATTCACTGCCAACGGGCGACACGCATCAAGGAGAGTTAAGCATAAAGAAAATGACCATCTTCTTTACGCTTGACATTTTCCACACGAACCAAACGTCAATTGCTTTCCAAGAAGTGCGTGATTTTTATAAACGTTTTTTTTTTAATTCTCTATGCTTTTTAATTCTTCGACTTATTGCCACAGCTCTTTTTTCGCTTTATACACAAAGTATGTCATCGTTACTGCTTTTGCAGTTTTCTTTTTGTTATTGTTGTTAGCTGAAAAACGGCCGGATGCTGGCATTTATTATTATTACCATGAGCAAAATTCATCTTTGCTTGGTCGCTCTGCTGCTGTTGTTGCTACATATGCTGCCAACTCAGTCGCAGCTGGTGATATTGTAGCTTTGGCCTCTTTCTACTAGCAAACACTTGCTTTCATTATTTTATATACAAACACCTTTTATTACACAGCTGTTGTTATTGTTGTTGGCTCTATTATAATTTTCGTATTCATTGTACACAGTTTGTTGATGCTGTGTAGCTTTTGCTATTGCTCTTACCCTTGTTGTTGTTGTTGTGTTTGTTGTTTTTGTGCGTATACGCATAACATCCTGTTAGCCTTGACAACCACTCACACACACACGTACACAACGTAAATACCCTTATTTAGCTCGTTAGTTGCGCCAACAACAAAAAACAAGTAAAGGTGTCTAAGTTCGGGTGTAACCGAACATTATATACTCAGCGTGAGCTTCAATTGTACATTTCATTTCAGATAAATTACTTTTCTACATAACACGTTTAAAAAAATGTCTCCCCATTTCCTCTTACAATAAAACTTGATAAGTGAAATATCATTGATTCAAAAGAATTTTCTGCTAAGTTATAGCTTATTATTCTAGTCTACGACCCTTTTAAACTTGTTTTATATCTAAGTTGCCGTAGTCTTTAACCGATCCCGTCCATTTTTACTACAAATATTTCTGCTTAAGGAAAATATGTGTACACAATTTCATTACGATATGTTAATTTTTCTTCGAGTTATGGCTTCCGAAACAGAAATTTGCTTAGTCATAAATTTTTAAGATTTGAAGTTTTTCCTATTTATTTGTTATAAATCCACTTTGGAAATGAAATACCATTGATATAAAGCTCTGTTTTGCAAAGATATAGCTTATTTTATTCGTCCACGACCCTTTTAAAAATCTTTTATATAGAAGTGGGCGTGGTCCTTTACCGATTTCGTAAATTTTTCTTCAAATCATTCCTTATAGTAAAGGCAACCTCCCTGCCGAATTTTTTTAACAATAGGTTTAACGATTTATGATTAATAATATTTGTAAAATTGATTTTATCATAAGTGGGCGGTACCACGCCCATTTTGAAAAATTTTCCAAATTTTTATCAAGAGTCTCAATATCAGTTCACACGTCAAATTTCAACATTTCAAGGTGTATTGTTTTCTAAATAATCAGGTTTTTTCTGTTTTCCAAAATTTTATATATATAAAAAGTGGGCGCGGTTATCATCCGATTTCGCTCATTTTCAATACCAATCTATCCTGGGTCCAGATATGCTAGTGTACCAAATTTGGTGAAGATATCTCAATATTTACTCAAGTTATCGTGCTAACGAACGGACGGACGGACGGATATGGCTCAATCAAAGTTTTTTTTTCGATACTGATGATTTTGATGTATGGAAGTCTATATCTATCTCGATTACTTTATACCTGTACAACCAATCGTTATCTAATCAAAGTTAATATACTCTGTGTGCAAAGCACGCTGAGTATAAAAAAGGGAAAGTATCTGCTTTTAATGAGCGCAGCTGTGATATGTTGGGTGTGTGAGTGTGCGTAGCTTTAAGTGTGGGTGATGGCGCAGGTGGCGCGCAAAAGTGGGGTTTTAGGCGCTGTCATGAAATGGAGAATATGCTGGACATTTTTCTTTCATTATATTGTATACTGGATGATTTATACAACTTACATTATTTTCTAAGCAAATTTCTATACATTTTTGTGACGGTTTTTTTATTTAATCAGCATTTTTTTAAGAATAATGGAATTAAATGGAAACTTCTTTACATTTTCTAGAAGTAGCCTTTCAGGTGCATATGATGTTTGGCAGTTGACACCTGTCAGACGCTATCAATTGTGTGCTGTTGAATAGAAAATGTTACACAAAAATATTACAATATAATAAAAAATAATAAATTAAAAAGCCTTAAGACAGTTTTCAGGCGTTCGGGTTATGGTAGGAGTAACGTTATACATTTCTGTTTGTTAAAATCTACACAGCTGCTTCCATTTCATGCTTTTTTTTTGCTCAGTTTTTAATTTCCTATCATCTATGTTATCGTTGCGTACTTTTGTGCGCAATACTCAATGGGATTTCCTTTGCAGTTTTTATGCATTGATTATAATCTTTTAACTTGAATGATATTTTTGTTAATGTGAACAAGTGTTTCCTTATACTTTAGATATTTATTTGAAATATGTAAAATGTTATCTATCATATATTTAATATCAATTATATTTAATCTAAAGGAGGTGAGGTGCGATAACTTTTATGTTGAAAATTTTCCTTGTTATTTCGACGTAGCACTTTATTGAAAGATTTCTGTTAATTTCAGTACAAGCGTTGCCACTTAGCGACTGACAGTAAAATGAAATTACCTTTCAAGAAACTCTTAAAAAATGCCGTATAAAAGTTCTTTTTAAATATGCAAAGGTAAAAAGCAAGCAGCTCATATGCGCCTTAAAGTATGCAATATTTAGCTAAAGGCCCTCCGTATTACCCGAAAGTACTCTTTAAATATGCAAAAGTAAAAAGCAAGCAGCTCATATGAGCCTTAAATTATGCAATATTTAGCTAAAGGTTCTCCGTATTACCAGAAAGTTCTGTTTAAATATGCAAAAGTAAAATGCAAGCAGCTCATATGAGCCTTAAATTATGCAATATTTAGCTAAAGGCCCTCCGTATTACCAGAAAGTTCTCTTTAAATATGCAAAAGTAAAAAGCAAGCAGCTCATATGAGCCTTAAATTATGCAATATTTAGCTAAAGGCCCCCCGTATTACCAGAAGTGATCGATTCTGACAGTGTTACAAGCTGTAAAGGTTGCTTGGTATTCTTTTGGAAGTTTTTAAATCGAGTTTCACCGCTAGTAATTTTTATCGTTGTTGTATTACCGGTATATATTATATCTTACGATCTTGGTAACTTAATGTTGAGTAGTTTTGGGCGCATATTTTTTCGCTAAAACTACAATACATACCGTTTTTAGATGTTAAGACTACCATTTCGCTCTAGATGAGTTTGATTAAGTACGATATAACCAAAGGATTTATAATTACCAAGCAGACTACAGCTAATAATAATATCCCATAAGACTTCCATCTTCCTGCTGTCGGAAGATCTTGTGGTAAAACCCATTACTGGTTGATTGATATGTGCTTAAAGCTTTAGAAGCATTTCTCGTGAGGGTTTCAACATTAAGTAGTTTGTCTAGGATTTTGGTCTCCAAAAATTGAAAGTGATTGCATTTTTGCATACGCAATGAGAGCACAATTGCGCTTTGAAATGCAGACCCCACGTTTAGACAAACGTTTTTTTGTAGATCCAAATATATTAAGAGATAAACTTGATCATTTCTCTTATCTCATTTTGTTTTACCTGATGAGCGCAAAATTTATATTTCTTCAAATTTCGTAAGATAGATATAGATAAAACCAGGGGCTGAAACTGTTATTCCTTTTATAATATAAGTCCTTGCAAAAATATTAATTTTGGACTTCAAATATATTTATCAAGATAAACATTATTTTCGGATTTTTATTTTTTGAGTCCGATAGAACCAGTTAAACTCAGACTTTTAAAAATAAAAGTCCGGAAATAAAAGTTAAATCCGGACTTTTATTTTTTAAGTCCAAAATAAAAGTCCCGCTTCATAGCTAAGAAACGGCTAATCCGAAATAAAAAAAATTTCGAGTTTAACTAGTTCTTTCGGACTCAAAAAATAATAATACAGATTTTACTTTTATATGTGGACTTTTATGGAAAAAGTTTGAAAAATAAAAAGGATGCATGATTCTACATGATATTGCTATAGAAATACCTGGGAACTCAAACAGTTTCACCTGGGACAATTTTTTGACTAGGACTTTTTCGACTCCAAAAAATAAAAACTAATTATTTTCCATCCCTGGATAAAACAATTTATATTGCTTCCTTTAAGTTACCTTTAAACTCCGATATGCTCGCCTGCTGAGTGAACAGGTCGCCAGATACTGTCCTATTCCCTTGTACCAGCTGAATATAAAAATAACAAGCGCATTAGAATGCGCATAAAAAGTGTCCTGTGGTCACTTCCGCGATAGTGTGCCAGCTGACCATAAAATTCTTAGGAGTTTCGTGATAGACGGAGCCTTCGATATCACTTCCCTCAGTGTACTTGATAGTAAAAAAATGCATTAGTCTATAGATAGATGCTCTATTTCTGAAAAGGATAAACGAAACCTCAAATGTAGATAAGTCAAGCTTAGAGGACCTGCTAACAAGATCATTAAATACTAAGAGAGATTCAAAGCAGAGTAGAATTTAGCTTTACAACTGTAAAAAGTTGCCAAGATGTATTTTGAAAGAAAATTTTAAGGGTTTGGTTTTCGTCGAATGCAGGTGACAGTTTCTGGATTAGCGTACCAAGAGCGATGTTGCAACGTCACTGTACTTAGACCGAACAACCAAAACTATAAATCCGCTTCTGTGCAGAAAGCTGCACAGTACATCCATCTCGACTGCGGTGTTATTGCGAGGATAAGAGGCAACATCTCGCGGTTTCTTGAAGCTGAAGTATAGACAGATATACTACATGAAGATGAAAAACATATTTAATTTCCTATGGACGCCCAGCATGGATGCTGTAAAAGGGAAGAGAAGGAAGCTTTGAAGAGCGTGTGTATCTATTGGCACTACCCAAGTGAGTGCATTCTTAACTCTTGTCTGGATCAACGACAAATGAGAAGCACCTACAAATTACAAACTACATGAGGCTTTCGTTTAGTAATGCCGAGCTATTGGTCATGACCAAATTCCTGATAAGCGTAGGATTAGAATGGTCTGAGGTTGACTTTACGAAGCTTCATCAAGAAAATTCGTGCATTATTGCAAGTCTGATGTATGTATGCTACAATGTCAGGATATGCGTCTAGAGGCCCTTCCCAAGTAGGTCTCCTCTGAACCCTACCACGGATCGTTGTGTTGTCAAGTTTTTGTCAATGATGATGACATTTTGATTTTCGATAACGGATTAATCCCACGTAGCGTTACAACGCTTTGTGATATAGCCTTGAATCAAATTGCGAACTAATCCAGCAGTAGATAGCTATATACTGAAATCAAAAAAATCAGGCGAATACGCCTGAGTGTGCCTCTCTGTCTTGAGCAGGTGCAATCACGCCAGTCTAGCCCAATTCATTCTTCTTTTTAAACCTAATTTAATTTGTAATTTATTTAATAATTTGAAAAAATTACAAATGTACGTATTTTTAGTATTAAGATAATTATGAATGTGTAGGTTAAGAAATTACCTATAAAAGAGAAAGAACTTCTTTAATAAAAGAATCATTATCAGACTTCCAAAGGCATAAGTTCTTTTTTATTTAAACATAATATTTCACTTTATATTTCATTGTATGTTTTAATACCATTGTTGTTATTTTTAAATTTGCCGGCAATAGCATTGACACCTTCATCTACTACATTTATCCCATGAGCTTATTTAAGCTTATATGAGCACGCAATGTAAACAACGTCCAAATCAATTGGGAAAATTTTGAAAGAAAAATGCAAAATCTAACAAGAAAAACTTTGAAAAACTTAAATTGCTTAAATTAGCACCATTCAAAAAAGTTTAGCATTAACAGCAGACGCATAAAGACGGAATAATGTAATCTTAACTTTTTACGTAGCATACATTTAGGCGCTTAGTACTTAAGTACATTCGTACGATTTAAGGCATTAAGACCTGGTTTTCACTATAAGTTGAACTCAGTTTGTCAGTTAAACTACGCTTAAACTTATTTTGCAGTTTTTCAGTCTACTTTAACTAAAGTTTAAGCTGAGCTTAATAGGCCGATCTGACAGAGTTAAACTCTAGTTAACCTATCGGTGATTTGCGTTCGTTCGAAATGGCGCCGAATATACCAAACAAGCATTTGGGCTTGAGTACCATAAGAGCTCATGTTGAGAACTAGGCATACTTCTAAAATATCAAGAGTTGTGACGAAACAGTGGCTCAACTTGAGAATTATAGTGTACTCAGCAAAAGCGAGAATTTTTTATAAAGCGAAAAATGCTATTACTTAAGTTGAAAACACGATAGTTCCCAACTTGTGGTTCTTTGACTGGACTCAAGTGTAAGATTCCAATACTCCAGTATTTTTACGAAAATAAAACAAAATATACATACATAATTTTTTTTTGAATAAATTACGCTTCATTACTGCTATCATTCAGGTGTTTATTTCTCACAATAAATAGCTGTTGGCTTTGGTGGCACTACCTTGGAGATTTTTTTCAAATTCACCTCAACTCGATATCCAATGTATGATATCAACTGGAGAACCGTGTTGAATATTCATTTGAGAACTGTACATTTCTCAAAATTTCTCAAAGGTTGGATAGTGATTACAGAACGACGTTGGATATCAACTTCAGAACTACCTGATTTAAGAATAACTAGATAAAGATGATGGATATCACCTCCGGAACTAAATATATATTTCGCTGGAGAAATATCTTTTAAACGTTTGTTGGGTATGCAAAATCCGGCTGTTGTCGTACCTACAAATTAACTAGTTAATAAAAAATTAATGTTGCCGTCCAAAAAAGCCTACCCTAAAGACGGCTTTAAACTGTGACTGAAAAATTGCTCAGTATTTTAACTGGATTTTAAATTTGTATAGAGTTTAAGCAAACTTAGCTTAAGCTTAGCTTAACCAACTACTGAAAACCGGGCCTAAGTAGACGCATATTTCATGCTTTGCGTATGAATTTATGCTTTTTGTCAATATTTTTTATTTTCTGTTTTATATCTCGCATATTTTTTTAGAGGCCGGCATAAATTTAATATTTTTTCTTTGTACTATACCGAATTTCTTTTGAGTGTTTACTCTCCAAGTATCATATCATAGAATGTGTCTTATCACATGCTAACATTTGTAGTGTTTTCTCTACTTTGGCGTATTTCACGATTTGTTGTTTAGTTTGTTCTATTTTTTTCTCTTCCAGTTTTGTTGTTGTTTGCTTCAACCTAGACAACCACAAATGAAATGGAGCTTCATACTCTCCGCTTTCCTTCGCTCACTTCCCTCTCATATCTGCTAGGACATTCAGTGACTATCTAATGGACTTATCAAAAATATGAAACTATTTTAAAGCTTTTGCTGCATGCTGTTAATAAAAATATTTAGAATCTTTTTCTTAAGTTTGGAATTTTAGAATATCTACTGGTCAGTTAGCAAAAGTAAACAGACTGAGACAACTAAGCTGCTTTTAACAAATAACTTTGTTTATCATGGCTTATTTCTTATATGCTTGTATGGAATACAGTGAAGCCTCCTTAAATAAGTTCATTCAACGTTGATGCTCCGTTTGCTGAGTTGAAATATAGCCGAAGCTCGAAGTTTGAAGGGCAGATGAAAAAGGAGTTACATTTCTTTTTATCTGCAAGATGACATCTGGAATATAATTGAATAACTGTCTCATCTCTCGAATCTTAAGAGTTGTCCGAGGCTGTAAGATGACCACAGAATTGTAGAAACTCTGCGCAACTGCTACTGTTACCATCTGTTCCTAACCTTGTAAGCTCAGTGTTAAGGGATAAGACCATCGATAGCTTAAAGGTCACTCCTCTCCCATATCGTTTCACTCTTAAGATACCACTATATCTAAACTAAACAAACGCATTGTTGACTCCTCACGTACGAAATCACGTCTTATAATTTCTTAAGAGGCTCAGTGTTATCGTTGGACACGAGAGAGGGTACAACCGGTTTGCTATCTTAATTAATTGCACACTCCGTAGTTCGTAATATTGTATAAGCCTGTCCGATGGCGAAGATTTCGTATTGAAAACTGCTTCTTGAAGCCGAGTATTGATTAGATATAGAAGTGCCCAAAGGTAATACAATTCATAGGTCTTTTTGAATCAATTCGCCCTAAGTGAGCTAACCAGCTTCTCAAACAGCTCTAAAGACATACCTCTGAGGTGTTAGGAAGACAGTAATTCTCCATACCATGAGAGGTTGGAAACGAAAGAGAGAGAGATTTGGATGGGATACTCAGTATGTGACAGATAGTGTCAGAGGTTACTTCTACTACAGTTTAGTAGATGATAGCATGAGAAACACAGAAAAAGAAGGATGGCGAGGATCGAAGTAGCTGTCGGAAATTTTCAGGCAGACAGAAGCTGGACAACATCATAAAAGCAGAATTGTAGATCTGAGATAACAACGGTTAAGCGGCGGCTGAACGGTAGTATAAACTGGCGGATAAGATTCAGTTAGTGACCTGTAAGAGGTACTTAGCAATGTGACGAATTGCAGCGGTGGAGCGACGGAGCGCATACCAAATGGGTTTTTTGCTTGTGGGTGCTTCTTTTGGAGAGTTAGTAATGCAAAGAAAACAGAAAGGCTTGTAAGCATCGGCTTGAAGTCGCCCATCTAGTATTCACACAGAAGTGTAAGGTGTGTGGTGACATTCCAGTTCTACATTAGCATAGGATGATATGTGGGAAAGCGTGCTCAAAAGGCACCGCCACAACGCAACTGCAGAGTTGGTTCATAACTGCAGTCAGAGCTGAGGTGAAAGGAAGCATGAAATTCTGAGCACCTCAGCACCAATTGCCCGAGCGACAGACCGAGAGTATTGTGCATATTAAGTGGTATTTGTTTCAATTAGTCGTCGATAACAATTAGATAACATGCCGATAGCAAAATCGATAACTGTTCGATAACAAATCGATGATACGCCGATAAATAATTGGTAGTACTCCGATAACATTATTTTGCTCTGTAATATCTTCATTTCTTGAAAATATCCAATGTTTCATGTTAGTGATTAACTGAAAGCGCATATTGAGTAGTTCACTTAAGTGAAAGCTTAAGTTAATATCATACAGTTACGGCTCAATACCTACGCATGAACTTACTAGGTATCTCTGTATCTAAACAAGAACCAGTTTTGAAAGGGTCCACGCATATCGCGTTCCGCCTAGTAGCCGCTTTTAATACGCAAACACACATTAACATAAACAGTTACCTGCCAGCGCTGCCAACTAGAATGCAAACAACCCAAATTTCATTTTTAGAAATTTAAGTTTTTTTGGAAAAGCTATTTTGTTTAGCTGTAACTTATGGTAATACTATTCCTTATCGAGAAAATTTCCACTTCTCCTTGCTTCCACTATTTTCTTCTTTTAAATGTATCCTTATGCCTCTATTTTTTCTTTTAACTTTATACTTTCCACTCCCCACCATCTTACTTACCTCCTCCCACTCCACTCCGTCTCACTCTTCCTTCCCTCCACCTTTTGGACTTTCCTGTCCCCTACCCCTGCCTTTACCTTTCCCTCTCCCCGTCTCTGTCACTATCCCTTCGCAATCTCATTTTCTCTTCAACTCTCTTTTCACTTCTCGGTCAATAACTACTTGATTAACTCCTCTCCCTCACTAACCGTAAATGTATTTTTGTAAAATAGTCACACGCTCTTCCCGATAATAATTTAGAAAAGCACATCCTAAAGAATATTTTAACCACCAGGTCGGTTTTGGTTTATTTCCCGGAAAAAATGATTGCCAAATAATAATATGCCCATCACCTTCCACAAAGTATAATCAACAACTTGACGAAGTTTTATTGAAAAATAAATACTTGTATCAATTTGGAGCGTGTATATGCTATTTTCAGACTTCAATTAAGATAATCGACACGGTGGATCGGCTGTTTTGAACGAAGGTAGTTAGGGCTTTTAATTTTATATATATAAATAATATTATACCTCCATTTTGTATAAATATTACATATTTTTAAATTACAAATCGTAAATTGGTAATTTGAAAACCTAGAATTTCTGGTACGCCCATATATTTTTCGTGTGGCTACCCTTACAATCGTATGCAGGTTTCGTATGTACGTTAGCCCAAAAATATGCCTCGATTGCATGATTCCTGCTATTTTGTGCGCTATTAATTTTTAGCGTAGGCCGATTTTATAGCCCGTGCTATTTCCGCTTTATTAATATGTGTATATGTACATATGTACTGTGTAAATATATATATCATTATTAACATCTACATTTGTATATACAAGTGTGTGTTTATTCTTGTTATTTATGTGGTTAGCCTCACATTTTTTATGATCGCTTTGTTGGGTTAAAATGGGTAAATGGCCTAACAAGCTGTTTAATGCGACTATTTCGAGGCAAGCGCACATTTACAAACTGAGCATTGACATTCGTAAAACATAAAAATGATTTGCTTATTTATTTTATTTAAACATTTATTCATATTTATATGCCTATTGGCGATATTTATTGAATATCGCTTTATCGTGTATTGGCATGCTTTTTGACCTTGCTGCGTTGTGGCAAAGGCTTCTGAGAAATGTTTTTAATGAAAATCTGATTACATGCAAATTTACGTGTGTATGTAAATAAAAATTTATTTGCAGCTTTAAAGCTCATTTATGTGAAATATTTCATATTAATAGTTTGCTTGGCTTGGGCTGTTTATTGGCATTAAATAAATTGCATTCAAATGTATGACATATTTTTTCTCATTTAATACTTCGTTGAAAGAGAGAATTGCTTATGATAAGCCTAGAAGTATGCAACATGTAGTTATAATATTCGAAGCAGTTCATGGTCAAAACTACTTTTCGGGTTATGTGCAAAAATAGAACGCCTGAAATTATTCTCTATAGTTCAATAAATTCCACAGGTTTATCTATAAATGCCCTGAAAAATTTTTTATGCGCACTTTGAACTGATGGAAATGTCATTGGACATTTTATAGTTTTAGGCATAGCCAAATAGCACATTACATAGGCTTAGCATTGCTGCATAATTTAAGGCACAATCGTTGATATTTTAGTGATTAAAGAAAAAATAAATCTTATTGGTTTGACGGTGAACGCAAAGTTATCTTAAAATATTATTTTAAACGAAGCTCCATTAGCGATGGTGTGATAACTAACACATATTTTAAATCTGTCCACAGGTACATGCGAAATTTCTTATTGTGAAACATAAAATTAAAGTGGTAAAATTACTCAACCTGTATAAAACCACAAGTAGGCATTTGACACATCCAACACTCACACACACACACACTTTTGAGGCGCGAGGAGATTAAGACGAGCTTCTCTATTCAAATTCACGTCGTGCTATTTTTTTAATTTTTTCCTACGGATTGGCAGGATGGGACCTATCTATTTTATGCCGACTCTAAACGGCATCAGCAAGGCAGTTTAATTTTCACTGAGCAGTTTTTCATGGTAGCTATTGACACAAAGTGTTTGTAAACCACTGCCGAATAGCGACTCCGCTTAGAAAAACTTTTTTTGATTGAAACAACTTTTTTTCTACGTTTTCGATGTCTCTTTGCCACTCAGAACCTTCTGTGTGGTAGGCAGATCATGCTTCCACCACTTCACGTCGGCCGCATGGCCAACACTCGCTTCGTATTGATCATTTGGTTCCCTCGGTTCTCCTATAACAGCATATTGAGAAGTTTCAATAGTATAGCCCTCACTGTAACCCATGTCAAATTACGCCTAAACTGCCACTACGTGACAGAAACCAATAAAATATGTCACAATTTCATTGAAGTGAGACGATAGCGTGCAAGCGCTTCTACCTCGCAGCCACTTTAAAGGTTTGCCCACTTAAACTTTCAGTTTGAACTTTGTGATCACAAGTAAAGTTTACCCTAGTATTACGTAGCCTAGTAGCGTTTTAGGAATAATTTTATGTAGGGCCATACTATTGGCGCATTACCTTACATATGTAGTTATAGTTCTGAGGGGCGCCGAGGCTTGGCTTGACATGGTAACTTAGCCTTGATATGATACGATCTGCTCTGAACGAAACGCCATCAATTAACGACGAACAGTTGCTGAAAAAGTCGAATTTTTCTGTGGAATATTAAATTTTCAAAAGAAAAAATCCTTTTTTTCATCGCTCCATGGCTTTCTTCCATGTAGAGACCGGCTGCCATACAGTTACGTATTCAGTGAATGTTTTTTAATGTATTTACTAGATAAGAGAATGCAGAATTTTCTTGAATTGCAAAGAGTCTGCTTGAGCTCATGGGTCAAATGTTATATCAACGGCTTACCAAATCCCCAAGTATATAACACATGCATTGGGCAAATTGGGAAACCATTTCATTCCGAAACTGCAAAACCAATCTTAAAATTTGATAAGTATTCACTACGATTTTTCTTCTAACACAAGAACGCCTAAGAGTATGTTGAAAAATTTATGTTTTTCTTGAAAACTTAATTGTTTCTATATTTTTTTCGTCAATTGTGCTGAATTACAATTCATTAGGCAGCAAATCTCTCATTCAAACCCACAAATCGCTATATAAGGGTATAAAGTGATTTTCAAGTAATAGTTCTTCTCTCTTTGTTATCCTTCTATAGGAAGTTGTTTTACATTAACAGTGCATTAAAGATAATAAGTGAAGAGTAAGAGTAAACTTTTCAAATCAACCAATAAATTGAAGTTGTGACGTTTCTGGAATATCTTTAAAATGATACAAAGAGATTTACTTCTTTCAGGGCTAACTTTTATTTACAGTACAACTTTTCGGAAAAGTGGCTTAGATCATCGATATTAAACGAACTACTCTGAAAGTGGCTTCCAATGAACTTCTACAAACGAGTTTTTAAGCTTGGATGCTACACTTAAACATATTTAATTAGAACCGAATTGAGAAATGTTTCAAAAAGTCGAAGCCGAGATCAATGAAATATTAATAAAAAACTTGTTTAGCGCACAAATTCAAACCATAATGTGCAACATTAAAAACAAACTAGCAAAATTGCCATATTAATTTAATTTAATACAGCAAACAATAAAAAGCTCTTCATATGCGCCTAAAAGTAGATTATATTTTAACAAAGCAATGAATTGTTTACAACGGTTGTGCAACAATTTCCATCATTAAAATGCAACAATAGCAATGAAGTCGGCAAACAAAAGAAATGATATTAACAACAACACTACCAACAATATCAAAATTAATGTAAATAGTATTAGCAACAACAATAACAATGTTTAGTAGCACTATGAAAACGACATTTTAGTTGTAATTTGCTCGAGCACAAAAACAGTATAAATAAACAAATTGCATACAAAAGCAACAATTTAATGAACATTAAATTCAGTGTTTACAAATACTACCATCAACTAGATATTTGTGCGTACGTACTTTGCTTGTGTGTGAGCATATACTTCTGTGAATATTATAAATACATGTCGACTTGTATGCATATATGTTTGCGTTTATGGCAAGCGATTTTGCAATTATAATCTGTTATATTGACTGATTGATTAGCCAAGTAATAAAAATAGTTTCGAGAATGAACTCGTGCATATACGAACATATATATATGTATGTACATATGTGTGTATATAGAACGGTCGACTGACATATGCGCGTAGAAAAATTATTGTGTCAGTATACCATTTTTTTGTATCAGGAAACACTAAACAATGCAGAATTGAGATTGTGGAGGAAATTAAGAGTTGACATTATTTAAGTGTACTAAATTAGTTCATAGCTAATGGAACAACGAACTCGAAATAACTCACAAAATTTAAATTGAAAATCTTTCTATCGGTCGCTTCATATAGGGAAGAGGTTTTTTTTTTTGAGTTTCTTATTCGGCGATAAATATGTGTAAATTCCTTTGCATCACAACCCTTATAGACACGACTTCAATAACACAGGGTATTCCTAATTATATATTGTACTATAAATAGAATTTTGCATATTTTTAGGCACCTTAATATTTTAGCATATAAATACCAAGAGAAATGTTCCGCATTGTACCTAACTGTGGATCAGCTTAAAAGTATGTGAAAATATAAAACAAAAATTAAACGTAGCCACCTGGAACCCTAAGGTTCTGGGTTTAAGCCCCGGGAATAGGAATATCAAATATTTAGTTTATTTAGTAAAACAAAAAATTATTAGCGGGGTCACCCTAAGGCAGTGGTTTGGAAAGCACTACCAGTATATTTCCCATGGAAAGCTTCACCTTTATTTATCTGCTTGCAGAATCTCTTCAGAGTTGGCATATAATTCGGAGTTGGAATGTAGCGCATATAGTTCTCCTCCCGCCAATTTTTGGGAAGCATCCAAAAGTAGTACGACGTTAATTTTAAGGGAACTTGGCCTTTATACATTTTTTTAATGAAGTGAAAAGCACATGTTGAAAATTTTTTAGTAGAAAATGTTTGAAATCTCATTCCTTTCCTTAGTCCTGTCTAGATATACCCTATTATAGAATACACTGCCAGGGGCTCCAGTATGGTAAACATATCTTTGCCTCTTTGACGAAAATCATCCATATATTTTGTAAAAGGTCTGACTACATTATTCTATGTGCCCTGTCCAGTTTTGAGAGATAAAACTATATACAGCTGATATAATGAGCATGTCAAGGTTCCCTAGATTATTCTAAAGGCTAACTTACGTTGTTTGTTTTGTAAGGCTCATCATCCTAAAAACGAAAATCTTACTAAGTTCGTCAAAATCTAGCGACATTTTCTGTCCGGCTTGTTAGCTATTTCCTTCAAATACAGGTCTAGAACTATAACATAGACCGCCATTTTTTAGACCAAGTCTATACTGAAGGTTTTCGGTACATTGAGTTTCGGTTTTCTAAAGTCAGAGCACAATCTCTTACAGTTTATGACTAGCAATTCGCAAGTTTTTTAGGGAATTGGAATTATGCAAATGGGAGAGGTAGACGCTGTTAGGTTACAAGCCATCTAGAGGACTTCAAAATAGATTAAGAAACACCGCATGGGCTATTTTCCTTGCATTTACAAGTACTACAGTCTTATCTAATTTAGAGCCCGTACAAAGAATTCTAAGTAGAGTTTTATGCATTAGGCAGTGTGACCGATCTACACACAAGTACACAATAAAGCTGCTTTAAAGGCGATAACATCTGAAATTCGTTTGAAATGTCGAATAGACTTGGTATTCTAATAGCATCTCAGTATTCATCTTTGCATGTTCTCTGTATCCAAGTGAAAAAGATCGTTGATGAAATTTTTCGAAAATATTTCGAAATTGATAAAGCCGAGGTTGATTATTTTGTAGCATTGCCGTTGTATGAGATTGCGAGGATTTCGGAGAAGATACTGTTGGAAACACGTACTTGTCGCGTTCTACCTATAGTCATTTTTATGAAAGAAAATAAAGAAATGCCATCTCCAACCCCAACGAAATGGGGGAATTGGCTAATTCTAAGCGGCAATGTTCGATTAAACATGCTGGCTTCTCTTTTCATAAAATGTTAGCCAACGCAAAAAACCAATTAAGTTTTCATTGGAATTATTTTAAGCCCCCTCTTTTCTCATCGTGAGAGGTTAAGTAACTTGTTTGCAATATGCATATATTGTATATACCTCCACACGACTTTTTCTACAATATTTCACTACATAATAGAGTTTACCATTTCTCGAACTCCCTCGAGAAGAGATTTCTTGCGATTCTCGCCTTCTCGCGAGATTCTCGCTTGAGTTCGAGAAGAAATCGTAAGCTCTACTACATAATCCCGAGAAAATCTTTGCAATATTTTTGCTATATGCCATGTAGCGCTTTTTGTTTAACCTTCGTCTGCTCCCTGCCTCTGCACTTATTATCGACTCTCTTTCTTGCTAACTCCCTTAAATCAGGTTGATTTACAAATTTGAATTGGTACTGTCTGTAAAGTTGCAACGAATTGTCCCTGAGTCAGTAAAACAATCAGTCTGCCCAATACAAAGTCTATATATGACCTACATATGTTCTTTTCTCAGCCCATACGATTTTGGGCTTTAGAGCCTAAACTTTAATAGTTACATAATAATATATAATAGTTATATACACATACAGTTTTATGATTACTCCATCCATTCGATGTATTTTTTAATAACAATATGTTACAGTTAATTAAATAACTTATGTTTAATGGCTTAGTTTTGTACACGAAAAATTTATTTATTTATTTAAAAGTATTAAAAATAATTATGTTCGATGAATACGGTAAATTTAATGCGATAAACCCAAATAGTTAAAAACATAATTTTCCGAATAATTAAACACGTATACACAAATTGCAAATAAATTCTAACATATTCAAGGAAAAAACAAAAAAAATAATTAATGGAAAAAAGTATATGAAAACAAAATCATAATAAAGAAGTGCACTAACAGCACACTAAATTTGAGTGAACAAAAGTAAGTGGAAAAAATTGAAATCTAACATACGCATAGCAAATAATCATATAATATTACAATAATGTGTAAAATATTGTTAAGAAGTGTTGGAAAATGTTGACAAAAACTTAAATTAGATTATCTACAATTATCAGCAAAAATTTAAAGCAAAAATTAACAAAGTAGTGTAATAAAAAATAAAAGAAAATAGCTTGACTGACGCTTAGCTGTCTAGCCATATGTGGTTTGTGCTCTCATCTGTTGAAAAAAAAGTGTTACAAAATGAAAGTTTGTTATACTGCATAAAAACAATAAAGTCTATAGATATGTGCTTTGTGAAGAAGAGACGCAACCACAAAGGTTGTCTGGCAGTTAGCAAGCCTGTAGTTAAACAAAAAAAATTCCTCACCTCCCACAGCCTGGTGATGAATGCTGTATAAATATAAAGTTTTTTTTTGATGAGAATTGTTGCTAATGGAATAAAGGGTGTAGTGCTTTAAAGCGAAATTTGTGTAGAAAACGCCACAAAATTCTAAAGATAACGCACACCAATGTATTATGAGATAAAGTTGCAAGAAAACAAGGAAATATGTAAATTAACTAACAAAAACAAAAAAAAATTGGATAAAAAATTTAAAAATATTAAACACTGCTGAGTGATAATAAAACGAACGTAAAAAAATCATAAAGTAACCAAAATTTATAAAAATGTTTATTTAAAAAGTAAAACTATAAAAAACACATCAAACTCAAAACATAAACCCTAAAAGTATGCAACTCTCAGGCGTATTCCAATACATTCCGCAGCGCCTAAAATCGTCTAACCATTGCCTTCATTTTGGTTCGATTAAAAGTTTATGCATCAAAAAACGAACTTCCGCCGCCAATAGCTGCCTTTTCTGTGAAAATAACAACAACAAAAAATAAATAATAAAAGTCAATATTTCACTTACGCTATTTAACCGTTACAAATAGAAGTACATAAATAGCAAAGGTGAAAAGAAAAAATAATAATAAGAAAGAGAAAACTAATGGAGAAATAAAAAGAAGGAAGTAGAAAAAAATCTAAGCAAAATAAGAAATACAAGCAAAATCAACAAAAAAAATTTTACAACTAAAAGTTTCAGCATACGTTCCAACGTTTTACTCAAAGTAAGTATAATTTCTTTCAAATTAATATGCATATCAAAATATAGGCATATAAGGATGGAAAAGTTATCAATTTATTAATGAAGAAAAAAATGGTCATAGAAATCCATGCCTGCGAACTTTTTTATAAAAAATTATAGAAATTAATTTAAACATCACACTATCTTCACTGTAAAAAAACAATGTGTAAATAATAGTATGTTCAATTTTATTCCATATGCAAATCGATATTTCGTAAGACGGTTGAAGTGGTTCTAATGTATTCTCGAAAATAACTCTCAAAAAATAATTTGCACTAGTTTTGAAACAATTCCGGAATCACTACAATAACACTAAAAGAATATCTAACAGGCTGTGAAATCCTTCTCTATAATAGGAGTGTCGAAATAATTTAGAAATAGTTCTTGATTCACTCCACAACAATTCCTAATATGAAAACCACATTCTATCGAAACATATTTTTATACTCAGTTGAGCAGAGCTCACAGAGTATATTAACTTTGATTGGATAACGGTTGGTGTACAGGTATAAAGGAATCGAGATATATATAGACTTCCATATATCAAAATCATCAGGATCGAAAAAAAATTTGATTGAGCCATGTCCGTCCGTCCGTCTGTCCGTTAACACGATAACTCGAGTAAATTTTGAGGTATGTAGGTTCTTGGGCACTCATCTCAGATCGCTATTTAAAATGAACGATATCGGACTATAACCACGCCCACTTTTTCGATATTGAAAATTTCGAAAAACCGAAAAAGTGGGATAATTCATTACCAAAGACGGATAAAGCGTTAACACTTGGCAGGTGAGTTGAACATATGACGCAGAATAGAAAATTATTAAAATTTTGGACAATGGGTGTGGCAGCGCCCACTTTTAAAAGAAGGTAATTTAAAATTTCTGCAAGCTGTAATTTGGCAGTCGTTGAAGATATCATGACGAAATTCGGTAGGAACGTTACTCCTATTACTATATGTACACCTATAGAACTAAGGCCCACTCCCTTTTAAAATACTCATTAACACTTTTCATTTGATACCCATATCGTACAAACAAATTCTAGAGTCACCCCTGGTCCACCTTTATGGCGATATCTCCAAAAGGCGTCCACATATAGAACTAAGGCCCACGCCATTTTAAAATAACCATTAACACCTTTCATTTGATACCCATATCGTACAAACACATTCTAGAGTCACCCCTGGTCCACCTTTATGGCGATATCTCGAAAAGGCGTCCACCCATAGAACTAAGCCCCACAACCTTTTGAAATACTCATTAACACCTTTCGTTTCATACCCATATTGTACAAACGCATTCTAGAGTCACCCCTGGTCCACCTTTATGGCGATATCTCGAAACGGCGTCCACCTGTGGAACTAAGGATCACTCCCTTTCATACCCATATCGTGCAAACAAATTCTGGAGTCACCCCTGTTCCACCTTTATGACGATATCTCGAAAAGGCGACCACCTATACAACTACCACCACTCCCTTTTAAAACCCTCTTTAATACCTTTAATTTAATACCGATATTGTACAAACACATTCTAGAGTCACCCCTGGTCCACCTTTATGGCGATATCTCGCAAAGGCGTCCACCTATAGAACTAAGCCCCACGCCCTTTTAAAATACTCATTAACACCTTTCGTTTGGTACCCATATTGTACAAACGCTTCTAGAGTCACCCCTGGTCCACCTTTATGGCGATATCTCGAAAAGCCGTCCACCTATAGAACTAAGGCCGACTCCCTTTTAAAATACTCATTAACACCTTTCATTTGATACCCATATCGTACAAACAAATTCTAGAGTCAACCCTGATCCACCTTTATGGCGATATCTCGAAAAGGCGTCCACCTTCAGAACTAAGGCCCACTCCCTTTTAAAATACTCATTAACACATTTCATTTGATACCCATATCGTAGAAACAAATTCTTGAGACACCCCTGGTCCACCTTTATTGCGATATCTCGAAAAGGCGACCACCTATAGAACTTAGGCCCACTCCCTTTTAAAATACTCATTAACACCTTTCGTTTGATACCCATATTGTACAAACGCATTCAAGAGTCACCCCTGGTCCACATTTATGGCGATATATCGAAAAGGCGACCACCTATACAACTACCACCACTCCCTTTTAAAACCCTCATTAATACCTTTAATTTAATACCGATATTGTACAAACACATTCTAGAGTCACGCCTGGTCCACCTTTATGGCGATATCTCGAAAAGGCGTCCACCTATAGAACTAAGCCCCACGCCCTTTTAAAATACTCATTAACACCTTTCGTTTGATACCCATATTGTACAAACGCATTCTAGAGTCACCCCTGGTCCACCTTTATGGCGATATCTCGAAAAGGCGTCCACCTATAGAACTAAGGCCGACTCCCTTTTAAAATACTCATTAACACCTTTCATTTGATACCCATATCGTACAAACAAATTCTAGAGTCAACCCTGATCCACCTTTATGGCGATATCTCGAAAAGGCGTCCATCTTCAGAACTAAGGCCCACTCCCTTTTAAAATACCCATTAACACCTTTCATTTGATACCCATATCGTAGAAACAAATTCTTGAGACACCCCTGGTCCACCTTTATTGCGATATCTCGAAAAGGCGACCACCTATAGAACTTAGGCCCACTCCCTTTTAAAATACTCATTAACACCTTTCGTTTGATACCCATATTGTACAAACGCATTCAAGAGTCACCCCTGGTCCACATTTATGGCGATATATCGAAAAGGCGACCACCTATACAACTACCACCACTCCCTTTTAAAACCCTCATTAATACCTTTAATTTAATACCCATATTGTACAAACACATTCTAGAGTCACCCCTGGTCCACCTTTATGGCGATATCTCGAAAAGGCGTCCACCTATAGAACTAAGCCCACGCCTTTCAAAATTCTCATTAACATCTTTCACTTGATACCCATATCGTACAAACAAATTCTAGAGTCAGCCCTGGTCCACCTTTATGGCGATATCCCTAAATGGCGTCCACCTATAGAAATATGGCCCACTCCATCATAAAATACTCTTTAATACCTTTCATTTGTTACACATGTAATACAAACATATTCCAGGGTTACCTTCGGTTCATTTTCCTACATGGTTATTTTCCCTTATGTTGTCACCATAGCTCTCAACTGAGTATGTAATGTTCGGTTACACCCGAACTTAACCTTCCTTACTTGTTTAAATTAAGTTCGCCACTTCAAACTTATAGCGCAAGAAATATGAAACAGTTTTAGAATCATTCAAGAATTCTTCCTAAAAAAACTTTCGAAATCACTCCTACAACAACACCCAAAAAATTTCTAAGAGGTCTTCAAATCCTTCTCTATAACAGGAGTATCGAAATAATTAAGAAATAGTTCTTGATTCATTCCAAAGCAATTCCTAATATAGCAAGTAAGGAAGGCTAAGTTCGGGTGTAACCGAACATTACATACACAGTTGAGAGCTATGGAGACAAAATAAGGAAAATCACCATGTAGGAAAATGAACCTATGGTAATCCTGGAATGTGGTTGTATGACATGTGTATCAAATGGAAGGTATTAAAGAGTATTTTAAGAGGGAGTAGGCCATAGTTCTATGGGTGGACGCCATTTAGGGATATCGCCTTAAAGGTGGACCAGGGCTGACTCTAGAATTTGTTTGTACGATATGGGTATCAAATGAAAAGTGTTAATGAGTATTTTAAAAGGGAGTGGGCCTTAGTTCCGTAGGTGGACGCCTTTTCGAGATATCGCCATAAAGGTGGACCAGGGGTGACTCTAGAATGCGTTTGAACAATATGGGTATCAAAGGAACGGTGTTAATGAGTATTTTAAAAGGGCGTGGGCCATAGTTTTATAGGTGGACTTCTTTTCGAGATATCGCCATAAAGGTGGGCCAGGGGTGACTCTAGAATACGTTTGTACAATACGGGTATCAAATGAAAGGTGTTAGTGATTATTTTAAAATGGCGTGGGCCTTAGTTCTATATGTGGACGCCTTTTGGAGATATCGCCATAAAGGTGGACCAGGGGTGACTCTAGAATTTGTTTGTACGATATGGGTATCAAATGAAAAGTGTTAATGAGTATTTTAAAAGGGAGTGGGCCTTAGTTCTATAGGTGTACGCCTTTTCGAAATATCGCCATAAAGGTGGACCAAGGGTGACTCTGGAATTTGTTTCTACGATATGGGTATGAAACGAAAGGTGTTAATGAGTATTTTGAAAGGGAGTGGGCCTTAGTTCTGTAGGTGGACGCCTTTTCGAGATATCGCCATAAAGATGGACCAGGGCTGACCCTAGAATATGTTTGTACGATAGGATATCAAATGAAAGGTGTTAATGAGTATTTTAAAAGGGAGTGGGCCTTAGTTCTATAGGTGGACGCCTTTTCGAGATATCGCCATAAAGGTGGACCAGAGGTGTCTCAAGAATTTGTTTCTACGATATTGGTATCAAACGAAAGGTGTTAATGAGTATTTTGAAAGGGAGTGGGCCTTAGTTCTGTAGGTGGACGCCTTTTCGAGATATCGCCATAAAGATGGACCAGGACTGACCCTAGAATATGTTTGTACGATAGGATATCAAATGAAAGGTTTTAATGAGTATGCGTGGTAAGGCGTGGGCCTTAGTTCTATAGGTCGACGCCTTTTCGAGATATCGCCATAAAGGTGAAGGGTGACTCTAGAATTTGTTTGTAAGATATGGGTATCAAATGAAAGGTGTTAATGAGTAGTTTAAAAGGGCGTGGGCCTTAGTTCTATAGGTGGACGCCTTTTCGAAATATCGCCATAAAGGTGGACCAAGGGTGACTCTGGAATTTGTTTCTACGATATGGGTATGAAACGAAAGGTGTTAATGAGTATTTTGAAAGGGAGTGGGCCTTAGTTCTGTAGGTGGACGCCTTTTCGAGATATCGCCATAAAGATGGACCAGGGCTGACCCTAGAATATGTTTGTACGATAGGATATCAAATGAAAGGTGTTAATGAGTATTTTAAAAGGGAGTGGGCCTTAGTTCTATAGGTGGACGCCTTTTCGAGATATCGCCATAAAGGTGGACCAGAGGTGTCTCAAGAATTTGTTTCTACGATATTGGTATCAAACGAAAGGTGTTAATGAGTATTTTGAAAGGGAGTGGGCCTTAGTTCTGTAGGTGGACGCCTTTTCGAGATATCGCCATAAAGGTGAACCAGGTCTGACTCTAGAATACGTTTGTACGATAGGATATCGAATGAAAGGTGTTAGTGAGTATTTTAAAAGGGCGCGGGCCTTAGTTCTATAGGTACGCCTTTTCGAGATATCGCCATAAACGTGAAGGGTGACTCTAGAATTTGTTTGTAAGATATGGGTATCAAATGAAAGGTGTTAATGAGTAGTTTAAAAGGGCGTGGGCCTTAGTTCTATAGGTGGACGCCTTTTCGAGATATCGCCATAAAGGTGGACCAAGGGTGACTCTAGAATTTGTTTCTACGATATGGGTATCAAATGAAAGGTGTTAATGAGTATTTTGAAAGGGAGTGGGCTTTAGTTCTGTAGGTGGACGCCTTTTCGAGATATCGCCATAAAGGTGGACCAGGGCTGACCCTAGAATATGTTTGTACGATAGGATATCAAATGAAAGGTGTTAATGAGTATTTTAAAAGGGCGTGGGCCTTAGTTCTATATGTGGACGCCTTTTCGAGATATCACCATAAAGGTGGACCAAGGGTTACTCTAGAATTTGTTTGTAAGATATGGGTATCAAATGAAAGGTGTTAATGAGTATTTTAAAAGGGCGTGGGCCTTAGTTCTATAGGTGTACGCCTTTTCGAGATATCGCCATAAAGGTGGACCAGGGGTGACTCTAGAATTTGTTTGTACGATATGGGTATCAAATGAAAGGTGTTAATGAGTATTTTGGTGGTAGTTGTATATGTGAAGGCGTTTTCGAGATATTGACCAAAATGTGGACCAGGGTGACCCAGAACATCATCTGTCGGGTACCGCTAATTTATTTATATATGTAATACCACGAACAGTTATCCTTCCAAGATTCCAAGGGCTTTTGGTTTCGCCCTGCAAAACTTTTTCATTTTCTTCTATTTAATATGGTAGGTGTCACACCCATTTTACAAAGTTTTTTTCTAAAGTTATATTTTCCGTCAATAAACCAATCCAATTACCATGTTTGATCCTTTTTTTCGTATTTGGTATAGAATTATGGCATTTTTTTCATTTTTCGTAAATTTCGATATCGAAAAAGTGGGCATGGTCATAGTCGGATTTCGGCCTTTTTTATACCAATACAAGGTGAGTTCAGATAAATACGTGAACTGAGTTTAGTAAAGATATATCGATTTTTGCTCAAGTTATCGTGTTACCGGCCGAGCGGAATGACAGACGGTTGATTGTGTATAAAACTGGCCGTGGCTTCAACCGATTTCGCCCTTTTTTTAAATTTTTTTCGACTTATGGCATTAAAAGCAATCTAGACAAATTAAATGAAAAAGGGCGCAGCAACGCCCATTTTGAAAATTTCTTTTATTTTTGTATTTTGTTGCACCAATAAATATGAAACAGTTCTAGAACAACTCTTCCTAATAAAACTTTCGAAATTACCTGGGATAGTACTGACAATTTTTGAATTATACTAAAACATACAATTATTTCACATAGTACATATAAACATGAATAAATTCTCAAAAGAACCAGGAGACTATAATGGGAAGATTTTTTTTGTTTAAATATTCAAAATGAAGTTAGAGCGAAAGAATCATCGAATATTTCACAATGAAATTGAAATAACATCAAATTATTTCAAAAATAATTCCGACATAATCCCAAGAAAGTTCTGAATTTAAAAAGTTTTGAAAATCATGTGGTGTAGTGGTAGCGTGCTCCGCCTACCACATCGCATATTCTGGGTTCACGCCCCGGGCAAAGCAACATCAAAATTAAAAAAAAAAAGTTTATAGTTTAATATAGGTCCAGCTCCGCAAATTTGTAGGCAAAAATTTAAAAAGAGCACGACATAAATTGTATGAGAAGCTCGGCATAAAATCTCGGTTGTTATGACCAAATGAACATTTTTATTTTAAAACATCTTTCTAATATTTTTTATTTAATTATACGTAATGTAATAATAGTTATCAAAGTAATCAACAATTTTCTTTCTTTGATATAACAATTCAAAAATAACTTAAATCTATATTTTTCTAATTTAACAAAGTTGAAATAAGTAAAGTAGAATCATAAAACCTATTTGAAGTGGTTCCAAAAGGATCTCGAAATGGCTTCAAAAATATCCCAGTGGGCCTTAAAAAACTGAAAATTATTCCAAGTAGGTCTTTAAGGAATTTCAAAATCATGAATTATGAAGCGCTGTTCCGAAATTGTCAAGAAAAAAGGCATGGTTTAGTTATGAAAAGTAACCCATGAAGCATTAAGTCACCCTGTTTGCTGCAAATCTCTGTTAAGTATAAGTAAGAATTAAAATTTGGAACAGTTCTGATTAACTCAACTGTGCATTTCGCTTGCGCAGATGCCATCCCTTCGTGCAGTTGAGACTTCTAGATCAGGATTATTAGTGAATATTTTATCACTACTGAAGAGTGAGGCTTGGCTGTTTTAATGAAAGCGCTCTTCTTATTTGAATATCTTCTTTGCACGTTTATCTTAACTCATTTACTTACTTCTTTACTTCGTCTGAAAGATGCACATTAATCGTCCCAGTGACTCAAATGTTTTGGTTCCATTCTAGCTCAGATGCATTCTGGTGTTTTCGAGCCGTCTGTTTACTTTGCAACTTTCAAATCTTGACCAATGGGCTTTCAACAGGCAAGTCTAATTTGAAATTCTTTTTGGAATCAGTTTATTTGATTAATATAGCCTCTGGAAAGCGGCAAGAATGGTAGCCGAACACTTGGGTTTCCCTATATTCACGAACTGAATGACTCTGCTATGTGAAGCAGTCTGCGCTGGTAGTATGCACCATAAGATTTAGCTGTCTTTGGGCCCGTGCGTGTGTACCCACCTAACGATCCTCGGGCGGTATCCGCAGGAATAACTTCTCACGCATCTGTATATCAGTATGACATTTGTAGCCTTCGATAAAGTGTTGTTGGCATGTTCCCTACATAGAAACTTGGAATCAAATGTGACTCAGATTCCTTACACATTGTTCCATCCAAGCGGATTTGTATTGTATGTCTAAGGCATTTTGGGGATTGCAAAATCCCAAGAAGAAGGCTTCCAAAACAAAACCTTTATATATACGCGCATTTGTTTACTTGAACCGCTACAGGATCGACATTATTTCTAGAAGGTCCAACATCGGTTAGCTGTCCACAGTATTTCATCTTAGTGCGCCTTCTCTTTCTTCCTTTGGCTAGTGTTTTATGAACCTTGTTGCCTTAGGTAGGAATAAATGTACCTTAAAATTATTTCGATCAACATTTTGAAATTGTGATAGTATTTTTGAAATAAAATTACTATCCACTTTTAGATATCGACTGCTGAACTATCTCGGCTGCCGTTTCAAAAATGCCCTGTAAATAATTTAGAGCAATTCCTTTATTTGCAACCTTCTACTAATGTTCGAATCACTAAACTGTTGAATAAATAACTCCAATATTGAATAATGCAAAAATGGTCTTTATTAGACTACTTGGAAATAACACTTATATTTTCGCAACTGATAGCTTGCTCAAATCAAACTGATTGTCGTGCCTCTACTGTTGCTGCCTTTTATACTGTCTGGTTTCGTCGTTGCATATTTCTAGGCTTTTCTATTCTAGAATTTACTAGTTAGTTATCAGCTATAAAATTACTAGCTATAACTACGTTTAGAGCTTCTCATATGCGCGTGTATATGTGGGTGATACTTGCACAAATTATTGTCTTTTTTTGTGAGCATCTCAGATAAGATATATGCATGTGTTTGTTCGTCTCTTCTCCGCTGCTCGTATGGACATATGGGAGGCATAATGATTGATTTATTGATGTACATACGAGTCACTGCTTAGTATCCGCTTAGATGTGATAATACCCCTTAGTGTTGCTAGTATTCGTCACAGCCCCATCTCAGCAAATGTTTGAATAAGGTCTTGCGTCAGAGTTTATTTCAAAAGCGCCCTACCTGAGTTTAAATTCAATACATTTTGACTTTAGCTGGGCGCTAATAAAACACGGGCGATTTCGAACTGGCAGCTGAGTTAGAATGATATTTTCCTCAGGCGTCGATATATTTTCGAATTTTTTTGTTTTGTGTTATATTAGTCATCCCACTCTAACTCATATAAACAACAGTCCACAAATAACATCAAAGCTTTGTTAAACTTCTCAATTTCGTTTCCCTTGAGCTGCGGATATCTTTCAAGTTATCCTTTTTACAACAGCAACAGAAACCAGCAGCGTGTGTAAACCCATTAAAATTCAATTAAAAGTAATGAGGAAAAGGATAGCAAGCGTCAAAGAAGTAGGAACTCAAAGTAAAAGGAAAACAAAACAAAATATATATATTCAGTTGAATACATTGTAAAATATCCCTTGAAAAAGTTTTTTAAATTAGGTTTTAGGGAAATTTTAAACTTTAAATTGGTATATTTATGATAATTTGTTTCTCTAGGGAGAAAAATTTCCAGTATTGGGTAAAAGTATTAATTTCAGTTGAATAATGTTTATTTCAGATTAAAATTTTCTTTCGTGTTTGTTTTTGTATTAAATTTGTGTTTGGAACTTAATTATTTTTTATGTCTATATTTCATTCTTTATACCTGCCTTGTACTCAAATTTAGTTAAGTACTTTTTTAGTAAGAAGAACCGTTGTAATTTTTTTTCGTACTAAAGCTTGTGCTAAATTAAGGGTTATATACTTAATAAATATTTAGTGTTATGAAATGATAGTCCTTTTTGATTTATTTTATATGTCAAACAACTCTTTTGAATTGATTTTTATATAGTACAATTTAGTACTAAATTTTAGGACTCACTTAATTACTAACTTTTGATACTTAATTGACAAAAGTTTAGCACATGAGTTTAGAAATTTGATGGAGTACTAATTTTTTGTCACAATTTAAGTACTAAATTTTAGTACCAAATTTTTTGTACTACATTTTAGTACCAAGTTTTAGTACCTTAATTGAGTACTACATTTTAACAGCATACTAAAAATTTTTTCATATAATTTTTCTGAAATCTCTTTTTTAATTCTTGCTCAGACCGTAAAAAGTGTTGGCAAAAAATTTTTCCTCGATCTTTTCACCTTATTGTGCTTATTTATTATAAAAACCTTGTATAGTAATTTATACAAGACTAAGCGAAATTCCTAGAGCCAAACTGCAGAAAAGAAAATTAAACCGCAAAACAAAGTAAATTTTTTTAGCGTAACAGAGGAAACCAACCAAAAAGATAACACAGCAACTAAAATGATAACAAGCAAAAGGCTATCTTTGCACACAATTCACATAAATTTTACCTGCAAAGCTACGTAAGACTCATTCATCATAAAAAACACGACACGCATTTGTCTGCCAAATAAATATTATGCCCAATTTAAAAGCGCACCCCCACAATCCACTCCAATTCATGCCAAGTTCATTCGTTAGAAATTGAAAACGTTAATATAAGAAAAAATAAGGAATGGGAATCATTATAAATATAAAGCTATAATTATGAAGTTTTAATGAGGGAGAAAAAATGCTGCGGAAGAACAACAAAGCTGGGGAATACAAAAAAATTTATGGAAAAACTGAAATCCTTTTATATACAAGATTTGATGTTTTTTGTGTGTACTGAAAAATATTTATACGAAAAGCTTAAGCTCATTCATTATGCAAGATATTTAATTTCAAAGCGAACTTCAATTTAAAAAGTATGCACTAAAAATTTGTAATTAAACTTTGTACTAAAGTCATGTTCTTGAAATACTTGCAATAATTTTGTTAAAAAAAAATTTTGTAATGAAACTTTTTACTTTAAATGTATTTTAAAATGTGTTCACTGAAAAAAAAAAAACTTTTATTTAAATTTCCAGGGTAAACATTTTAATAAAATTGAAAGAAAAAATTGGCATTACTCAATTTTTTTTAACAAAATTTTTGGAGTAATTCAAAGATATTGTTTAACGTACATGAATTTAGTACACAGTTTTTGCACAAATTTTGATAAAAAATAACCCCCGAAGAGATTTAAGGCGAGCTTCTCTTCCAATTTGCGTCCTGCTCCTTTTAAGTTTTCATACAAATTGCCGGGACGGGACCTACTTGTTTTATGCCGACACCGAACGGCATCTGCAATGCATATGAGTTTTCACTGAGAGCTTTTCATGGCAGAAATACACTCGGAGTGATTGCCAAATCACTGCCGAGGGTCGACACCCACTTAGAAAAATTTTCTTCTAATTGAAAAAACTTGTTTTCTAAAATTTTGATGTTGCTTTGCCAGGGGCGTGAACCCAGGGTATTTGGTGTGGTAGGCGAAGCACGCTATCATCACACCACGGCGACCGCACATGCATTTAGTACGAAGGTGTTTTTGAGAAATCAGTTTCTCATTTTTTGAATTATGTAAAGTTTTAGTACAAAATAAAAAATATTTTTAGTACATGCATTTGAAAATAATGCAGTAAATATCTTTCATAATAAGATTTTTTCAAAAGAATTTCGTACTAATATAATTCAAGAAGTTCTGCGTTTGTGCACATAGCTAATTTTATAGTACACAATATTCAGAAAACATTTTAAGTACATTTTACATACTTGGTACTCTATTTTTCATAAAACATTTTAGAAAAAAGATTCAGAAAATTATTTCAACATAAATATATTTTCACTCTGTACAATTTTAAGAACATATATCTTAATAAAAAAAATTCACAATGAACAATTTATTAATACCAGTTTTTAGTACATCAATTTCAGAATATATGTTAATTTTTAAGGAGCGTATACAGCTGAAAGGTTTTGATAAAAAAATTTTGACGCATTGTTTTAGCACATCTTTAGAAAAGACATAATTTTAGTACTTTTTTGTATATATTTTTGAGAACATAGTTTTAGGCCCCTTTAAAAGTACACATTTTTAGCACATTAATATATAACGAAGTTATTTCAAAGAAAATTAGGAATAGGTTTTTGGAAAAAAATTTTCTCTGAAACAATTCATTTCTTATTTAGGAATAGTTTTAGTACATGAAATTGGTACATATTTGTAGAAAATGTTTTTCATAATACCATTTTTATCATATGAACTTTGTGCAAACACTATTCAACAAGGTTTTCGTATATAAAATTAAGATTTTAGTACATAATGTTCAAGGGTGAATTTTTAGTACTCGTACATTTCTTGGTACTACACTACAAAAGTTTTAATAACAAACTTTTGACGAACAATTTTAGAACATTTTTTAAAATATATAATTTTGCTGTGATCGATGAAAAAATGAATGCTGTAAAGAGGGATGAGGACGGCTCCCGTGATGCAGTGGTTAAGTGCACCGCCTACCACACGGGAGGTCCTGGGTTAAAGTTCGGGGCAAAGCAACAAAGAAAATTAAGAAAACAATTTTTCAATTAGAAAAAAGGTTTTTTAAGCGGAGTCACCCTTCGGCAGTGGTTTGGGAGACACACATGTAGCTCCCTTGCCGGAGGAGTTGGCGCCAGTTACTTTAACAGAGATGAGTGAAATGTACAAGGTTCGAAGACTCGAGAGAAGTGTACAGGTTTCTAGGTACGGAAACATAACATCGACAGACCGTAGAAAGCTTTTGCGCTGTAAAGCCTTTAAATGAATTTGAGCTTAATGCCAGTGAAATGCGGTAAATTGAATGAATCAAAATTGGACAGAAAAGATTACTAGAACTTTTTTCTTATTTTAATAATACTTTATTTTGTAGGGTGTGCAGAAAATTCCATTTCGACCTAGTTGTTAGTCATGTAGTTATTGCTGTAATAATTTGAGTGCGTGACAGTGATTTTGATTCATTATGTTATTCATACAGAAGGAAAATCCTTAATAATTTCCCCAAAGTCATGGTTATTAACATCTCTAGTCAAATATTTCTTTCCTTTTTTTTACTGTAAAACATGTTATTTAAATGAGTAAATAATGAATACAAAATGAGCTAATTGTATGCAGGCGTGTCACTCGCCCAACCATTTTAACTCACACACAATCTTCTCACGCATGGGCTAATAAAAACGTGTGCCAATAGGTTGTGAATGTATTATTTTCTTCAAGAATGTAGCTTGAGAGCTGTGTAGAAGAATTTGGTTTATAAATATAGATTTTATCTGTATCTTCGTTGAGTATTTAAATAGCTTTCGTTTCTTAAACTGTTCCAAAATCTGTTCTGTAAAATATATTTCATTGGCCCTGGACGAAACACCCTTTGGCAATTCTTACAAAGTCTTTCAGATAATGCTAACACATTTTTGTTGTCATATCTATGTATATTACCACCTACACACTTGAAGGGAGAGATTACTAAAAAATGAATACGATAGTTTATGAGGTATTTACAACGTTATGAACCCTACTATAAGTCTAATAAGAAAATTATATATAATTTGATGTATTCTTTAATATTGGCTTTGACTCACTAATATAAAAACATGTTAGCAAAAAGCGAATATTAGTTCAAAAGTCCACGTGTAAATTTATTAAGTTCCCAAGAGAATCTACAGACTGTTTACTTAATATGAATTTTAGCACAACCTTGAAATTTTGTTTATACTAAATGCTACTTTGCATGGAATTCTAAATAGGTATTGACTTTGATACATCAAGCCAAATGAAGATTTGAATTCACATACCATGTAGAGCACTGAGCGGTTGTCCACTGTAGATTATTCCTTAAAAAAACATGTGCACTAAAAGTGTGTACTAAATATTAGTACTGGAAATTTAGTACTAAAACCTCTGATCGCAAAAAATTTTTATCAGAAAATGCACGTATTCTGGTTATTACCATAAAAAAGTGAACGTATACAGCAAAGTACATAATTTAAACTTTTGCGAAAAGTATCGAAATTTTGTGCAAAACACAGTAAAATAAATAAAATTGGGCCGCGTATTAATAATCTGTTAAAAATTTAGTATGCAATATATATTTTTTAGTAAGACTCTTGTACTTTAACTTTTTATTAAAAATAAAAATAAAAATTAAAATATTCAATATAAAACTAAGTCCTGTGTACTCCACGCTTTGGTTATATAAAATTTTGTTAAAACTTTGTGTACTAAAAATTATATAGTGAAAAATAATTGGCAATATGTTATGCAAATTTAGAACCATCAGGTAAGGTCCAAAAGTTCTGTAGTAACGCGCATGTTCAAAACAATTTTTAGCACTATGAAAAATAAACAAGGGTATACTATGTACTAAAACATAAATGTAATAAGATTTAAGTGGCTGTGCTAAAATTGTAATTTTAGCTTAACATAATTTGTCTAGAAACTCACCTGGAGCTGGTTTAAATAATTCGAGGTCCTCTTCAGCCTCGCTCGTTTCTTCCATATAATGATTTTCCATAGGATAGGCTTTTTTCTGATTACAGAAATGTATACGCATTCAAAATAAAGTACAGAAAACCATTCATTTCATTTTGTAAGTAGAACAAAAACATATATGCTAAATATTTGGTATTCGATTAAATAGTGTAACGTTTAGTACTTAAAGAGAGTAATATACCTAATGTTAGTAAAAAATGTAGTACTATATGTTTGAAATTCGATGAATTCGTGAAACTCTAATATAGATGTGCTCAAAATTTTAGATTTAAAGTTGCCACTTAGACTTTCAACAGTTCTATTATATAATTTTTTGCATTCTTAATGTGGTGCTTAAATTGTATAATCCGTAAAAATTCGGTGACGTAGTACTCAAAGGAGTTTATATGAAAGTATCTACTTTAAAATGTGAGTCTGCAAATTATACAATGTATTTATATGAGTTAACCGGGGATTGCCCGTATCGCTTTAAATGTGTGAAAACATTTATTTCAAGCAATTTTTAATTTTATAATTTATTTAATAATTTGGGAAAAATTAAAACAACGTGAAATCAGGACGGACAAGGCGACAGCTGTTTCGATTATACCTTGTAAATCTTTTCAAAGCCTTTTCTCCCGGGAGTGGGAGTCCAAACCGCACTCCTACGATAGTTGAAATGGTTATAAACGCATTCAGCTACGCCATGCCTTAGTTGTTGTAAAGTTTTTCCCAATTGCCTTCTTTCGCATATATTATCTTCCACACATCACATAATTCGTATGTAGTTATGTATTGAAGTTATGCATGTTTGTAAGGCGGTTTTCAGAGAAACTTGGTATTTGTTGTTGTTTTTGATCTATTTATAGAACTACAACGAATTAACCAAATGTTGTCTACTTATATGAGTTATGTATTGTTTAATCTAACTCGTACGAAATTTTAGTACTAAAGCTATGATATTGATATAAATGTACCTGTATACAAATGTGCGTGTACTAAAATTTCAGTACTAAAACTAAATGTATTTAACCTAAAAGCATGTACTCTAAAATTATTTTGGCCCATGAAGTGGGAGTGGAATTTTTGTGGGGTTATATCCAATCTTACATGTACTATACACTTGCTACTAGACTACCAAAGCTTTTTGACGTCCCTTATGTTGACATAAGCCAACCGAAATGTACCTGCTAACAAATGTGTGTACTAAAAGATCAGCACTAAAAATTCGGTACTAAAAATTCAATGTATCTAACCTTAAAGTATGACCTTTAAAATGATTTCGTCCTAAAAATTGTGAATCTATAATTTTTATAGGGTTCTATTAAATCCTAGTTGCATTAAGCATTTAGTACTAAACTACTAAACCTTTTCCACGACCTCTATGCCAATATTAGCTGACATAAATGTACACGCGCGTACTAAAAGTTCACTGCTAAATATTCAGTACTAAAAATTCAATGTATCTAACCAATAAAATTTTTATTTTTTTTTAACTTCTTATTAATTTTTAGTATTGTAATTTTTCAGAGCTTCATTTGAAGAACATATAACTAAAATAAACATGTACCAGATTTCGAAACCTTCTGATATAATTGTATACGTTTTTAAATATGCATGTACTTAAAATAGTATCAGGGAATCCAATGAATGAAAACATAAAAATTTCATTTCTTTTAATTTTTAATTATAATGGGTACTACAATTTAAAAACCATTTAACTGAAATTGACAAGTACCAAAATTTTGTACTAAATATAAATCATATTAAAAATATTAAAATCATTCGCGGTTTGCAATATATGGAAAATTTCAAAGAAGCAGTTGTCAAACACAGCAGTACTAAAATCTTTAGCATAAACATTTTTAAACCAATTTTTAGTACATAAATAAAAACTCATTGTCCAAAAATACATACATTTCACTTTTCATTTTTTATTCGGTACAAAAAATTTTGTAGGGCGGTACTAAATAATTAACACGCAAAAGTTTTAGTACTTGAATAAAAACTTATTGTTCAAAAATATATATATGATTTATTAAACCCTTTTTTAGTATTTAGTACTGAAATTTTGTAGAATTGTGATAGAAAAAATGTTTGTGAAAAAACTTTAGAACTACATTTTTAGTAAATAAATGAAAACTCACTGCTGAAAAATATAAAAAATTCCAATTTTTTAACCTTCTATAAGTATTTACTACAAAAATTTTGTTGGATAGTACTAAAAAATGTACATGCAAATTCTATCAAACAAATGCCCCGAATCATAATGTGCCCCATTTAGGTTTCAAAAATTTAGTACTAAAAATAATAAATATGTATGTACTTACTTTTAAAAGATGCTTACAAAAAATAGTACTCGAACAAAAGCTATTCAAACAAAAAACTCACCAAAAAAATCATAATATGCCAACAAAACTTAGGTGTTGAGGATTACTGCAATTACAAATCCCTAAAACTTTTTCACAATTTTCATATCACTTAATTCATGCAAATTACAGACAATCTACACCTAAATGTAGACAACAAAATTTATCATAATTTTTTGTTAAATAAGCGTTAATCATTATTGTTGTAAAAATATTTTACATCGTTAATTCATTCTGTAACACCAGCAATAAATTAAGATTCAAACTGCAAAATCATAATATCCCAATAGTGTCATTAAACATTGTGTCTTACCATTTAATATACACATATTAGTTTCTATTATGTGACTGCTGCAAAAAGTATTGGTTAATTTCCGTTACAAACAGCAAAATAAAAAAATTAAATCTAATCATTTATACTATCATGCTGGTATTATTTTACTAAATACAGCTACAACTCGGTAGTCTTCATCATTAATGGGCACGTGCAAAATAGTTGTGCGTGCTGAGAATTTTGTATATGAATATGTAAATAGCGCCTAAAAGTATGCGCAGAAATTTTGTGACGGATATTTAATAGACAAAAAGTAGCCTTGAATTAGCTGGTAATTTATTCGTTCGTTTTAATTTACTATTTCTCTTTACACTGCTTTTCGTTCACTTAATACGTTTTTTTTGCGTTTCCATCAACCTTGTAGTTTTTATGTTTTTTTTGCCTTCTGTGCACAGCATGCTTTTAGGCGTGCCAACATGGTATTGCTTCTAATTTGACAAAATAAGTTCAAAAACCATGGGTACCACAATTTGACAACTTAATGCTGCGCGGCAGCTGTCGTTCATTTATTTTGTTTGGCGTATTTGTTAACAGATATACATACATATTTATACACTCACTTCCCATTTTTCATGCGTTTATGTGCCTAAAAATATGCTGTGGTATTTGCATAACGGTAACCTTAAAAGCAAATGTGCGTGATTTTCCTTATTTATAACTCAAACATGTGTATATACAACATTTGCACAGAATTTAATGTTTGTGTGGGAGTGAGTCTCTTCAACACCCACCAGCCCTTGTACACACATACATATGAGCATATAAATGCACACATATATGGGTGTAGCTTCAAGGTAATTAAACATTTATATGGCTGTTTAGCTACACATAGACACTTTAGCTTTTTCATTTTAATAATGAATTTATTTAATTGGAAACGCGTCGGAAATAAAAAAATAAACTTGTTTTATTTAATTAAATCGGCCTAAAAGCTCCAAATTCATATTAAATAGCTAAGCAAATATTTGGCCCAACTCAATCTTATTTAATTTTGTTGGAATCTCATTTCTTTTTCTGGTGGCTATGTGTGTAAATGAATATGAAATTTGTTTAACTATGAAGTCTTATGTAAGCCAATTAAAAAGCATTTATATGCGAATGGAGGTTATTAAGGGACTTAAAATTTGTTTTAAGTCTTTTTTAATCAAATTTCGTAACGGTGAAAATCAAAAGCTGTTGTTCAAGTGCTCTTAGAGAAAATCTTAACACAAAAAACGGGAAAGATTACAGAGATAAAAAATAATTATATTTTGCGCCTAAAAGTATGCAATATTAAATTTGCTTTTCATATGCAAAAACCATGTTTTGTATTCTGATTTAGTGCATATCTTATTAGAAATACACTTTGTTTGAGGCAAAGGATCAATGTGAGAATAATTAAAAAACATATTGCATATTTAAAGCGGCAAATTATATACATTCTTTGTGCAAAGATTTCGTCAAATAATAACAATTGTAAAATTTCGTGCAAGACTACTCATTCTTAAATTTACTGACGAATATTTTTTTGGACAGTTCGAACCTCTTTTATACTGTCAAAGAAAGGGTCCATCAAACCCCTTCCATGGATGAGGTAAAGGGCTAAAATGCTTAAAATATATTCTTCGCAAAATTCTACAATATATTAAACAACAAAAACTAAATTCTTATACCGAGCTGAGCTAGAGTACATATGGGGTATTCCATCCCATTTCGACCAATTTTGAATCCGACCCCTTTAGAATTGGCTGAAAGTTTTTCTTCTTTTTCTAGCTTACGAAAGACGTTTTTCAGAATTTTTTCATTTTTTTATTTAATTGAAAAAAAAAACTTTAAAACTTTTTTTTGTATTTTTTCCGAAAAGTACATTTAAAAACAAATTTAAAAAAAAAAAAATTCCCAAACGGTAAATTTTTGAAAAAGTTATAGCATTTTGAAAACAAAAACGGTGATTTTTTTTAAAAATTCATATCTTTTTTTGAGTTGGATGAAAAAATTTGAAAAAATTCTGAAAAACGTCTTTCGTAAGCTAGAAAAAGAAGAAAAACTTTCAGCCAATTCTAAAGGGGTCGGGTTCAAAATTGGTCGAAATGGGATGGAATACCCCATATAGTATATTAGGGTTGTCTTTAAGGTAATGCAGCCAGGGATTGAGCACATAGCGAGAACGCGAGTCAAAGTTAAGACAATATATTGTTCCTGAGAAAGTAATGCCCTAACCCAGACGGCGCTTCGAAAGGTTTAGAAGACGTCCCAATTTCTATCATGCAGGAATACTCTCATAGATGAATGCCATGCAATGAAAAACACAAACAAAGCCGCGGCGAAGTGCTTTTGTAATTATTGTAATGATGCTGAGAATAACCTAAGTGATATAGACTACAAATTTCTCCTAAAAATGTTTGAGAATAAAGGAGAAACGGTGCCAACATGACCGAAAGTCAGCCGTTAGATCACTAAATGAAGCGCGGATTGAAGATAAGATGTCTTCAACCGTCAAATAGCGACACCAGAGTGATCATTATTGAAAAATAGTGCTAAAACAATACAGCCGAACGGCATGAGTGGGCAAAGATGGTATGGGTTGGTGACCGAAGAGAATAGCGTTTAGACTTTGTTGTGCCAGAGGGAGCGCTTAGGTCGAGTCCAATGAAGGCGCTAAATTACAGCAGCAACTGGACACTCACACATGCCTGACAGCTAAAAGCTCAGCAAACAGACTTAGGGATGCTGCACAACGTGGATACGACAACAGAATACCTTTGACAAGAATTTAAGGGCGAGGTTTCCCTCAAGAACGAATTGGTCCGCACAAAATAGTCTGGGATGTTGGTTAAACGATTTTCTCTGAACTACTTGAAGTAGCAAAATCATCCGTTTTCCAAATGCATCTAATATCTTTCAAGCAGAGATGCTTTATATAGAGAGGACCTGTGTTTTTCTGTTAGAGCATCGTGTAAAAACCGGTGAGATACACATATTATCGGACAGTCAAGTAGCGCCCAAAGTGCTAGATTCAACACATACGTTCTCGAAGGCCGTCGAAAACTGCAAAAGGTGTTACGCGAAGCAGAAACCCTGCGCATATCACGCACACTTGGGTTCCCGGTCACATGAACATTGACGCCTTTGAAAAAGCGGATGAGCTCGCAAAGGCCGTTGCATAGTTAGACACCTCTGAGGTAGCCACGGTGTACCCGCAACTTTCATCAATAAAGGGCGATATTCTTATTAACTTAATAAAAAACCTTAATTAAAAAAAAAAAAAAAAAATCGGCCCACTCCGGGATTAGTAGGGATGATTGCAGACTTGATTGAAGTTTTTTATGAGAAAAAAAAAAAATGGCGAAATTCGAAAAATTTCGAAAAACTGAAAAATTACAAAAAAAAACTTTAAAAATTTTTTTGTATTTTTTCCGAAAAGTACATTTAAAAACAAATTATAAAAAAAAAATTCCCAAACGGTAAATTCTTGAAAAAGTTATAGCATTTTGAAAACAAAAACGGTGTTTTTTTTTTTAAATTCATAACTTTTTTTGAGTTGGATGAAAAAATTTGAAAAAATTCTGAAAAACGTCTTTCGTAAGCTAGAAAAAGAAGAAAAACTTTCAGCTAATTCTAAAGGGGTCGGGTTCAAAGGGCACTACTACAATAATGTCTCTGATACAAAAAAAAGGAGCTCAAAGATACAAACCCCGTACATAATCAATTATCTTATTTAACATAATAAAATTAGTTTCTTCTTACATTAAACAAGATATTTGCACAGTGCAATTGCTAAGCGCCTATAAGTATACTATAAATTAAAACTAGAAATTTGCCGTAAATCAATTTATATTCAAGTCTGTTACAATTATAGAAATGATGTACATCTAATAAACATAAGCATACTTAATTCTACGTCTATGTGTATTTCAATTATACAACTTAATATGCTTAAAACAGAATGCATTGCTACATGCGCCTAAAGGTATGCTTTTCGTAAAGACATTGCCCATAATAACTCAAGTTGAATTCTGAGGAGATAATGCAATTATAATAGTGCGTTACGTGTGTATACGAAACTGATATGGCTGTAAGTTATAACGTGCTTCCGTGAGTTTACTGGCATTTTCTCAGGCGAATATTAATCCTTAAAATCAAGATGAATATGACTTGAGTTTACAGAAATAATTAAGAAGGATTTGTTTATCAACTTCTTGAAGAATTTATCTGAAACTGGAATTGAAATGCTCTTTAGTTGGTGCACATAATGGAACTGCCTTCGAGCCGAACGGAACGGAACGGAAGGATACCTCAAAGTGTATTCCCAAAAATATTTTGTATAAATTGTCTTTTGATTGAAGCTAATGCACATGGATCTCAGCCAAATTAAAGTGAGGCAGCGGAAAGGTCGAAGGTTGAACAAAATCGTATGAACAATAAAGGACATAAGTTGCCTGAAGGTATTAAAGCATTTGCATTTGAAAAACGTGTCTGATTCTGGCTGATAGTATCGAAAATAGGTACCCACTAAGGAATCTGATAGGAAACTTCGTAAATACGTAGCTGTCATCGTATGTTTTTGGTTACTTTAGTAACAATTAAAAATGTTTTTAAATTTATGCCATAAATCTTTAAGTTAACAATTCTTTTAAGACTCGATGAATAAATATTTCAAAATATGCACTATTTAGGTCTGAAGGTATGCACGGTAAAATATATTTCATACTGCCGGATGTAGTCAGCTAAGCCTAACACAAAACATGCACAGTAATAAAAGTTGCATGCTTTTAGGCGCACTTGAAATATTTATATAATATTAGGCTTAGCCAAGCTTACGCAAACATTTTCCTATTGCATACTTTTAGGCTCAGGTTTCAACGGTCCAGATATTTTCTTGTTCTTCGTTCCTCTTTTACTCTTCACCTTTTGAACATACTCAAATATGTATATAGTTTTTTGCTCTTTGCTTTTCGGCGATAATAAAAATTTTCAACCAAAATGAGGTCAATATCGCCATTTATCCAAAGTAAAATATTCGATATACATTTTTCATAGCCAATATATGAAATATGAGAGCTTTATCTACGCTTCATTGCGTGTATCGAAAAATAGCGTGCGATTTGTACTTAACTTTTACTTTTTCTATTTTGGTTAAGTTTCCTCAATAGCCATTTATAACCTTTACCTTTATTATTTGTACAAAAATGTTATAAAAACTTTTTTATGTATCGATTGCTTTTCGAAAACTTTCCCCAACAAAATATGTGGAAGGTTTGTCATTAGTCTTTGATTCACTTACTTAAATCTCAGAAGAAAGCATGCTACAAAAAAAAAAAAAAACTCAGCCTAAACGAACTCATAAATCAAGCAAGAGCACAACCTTTAAGAGGCGCACATACTTAATCAACCCACTTCACTGCCTACTTTGAGGCACCAAGCCTGTGAATACATTATTGCCATGTTTAATTTGTATGTATATACACTTTTAATTGAAATAATTTTGATTTATTTAAAAGTTTAACGGTAAACGCGATGCTTCAAAATAATTGAAGTGAAAAGTTTTCAAATTACAAAATGTATAGCAGACATAAAAATATTGCATACTTTTAGGCTTCAAAACAAAACATATTAATTACGTATACACAAATGTTGTAATTTGAAGAAAGTAAACGTTAAAGCGAAAATTACAAACTGGTTCTATGTAACGCTCACTCACACCTACACAGATTTATTCATAAATATTTTTATTGTTACTTGTAAAAACTTGAGCGACAATACATTTAACAAAAGCATTTGCTTACAAAATTAATATATTTTACAAAAATAGCTCTGCGCAGTATGCAAAAAATATACTTGTAAATATGTATATGCGTGTAAGTGTAAACGTATATTCATGAATTTAAATAAAGCGTTTTAACAAAACAAAAAAATTTTGTGAACATATGGCCGCGCATGCACATGGCAGCTCGCATAAATAGATGAACGTTTCGTTGTTACGTGTATGTGTAAATATGTGTACATGTGTATACATTTTAAATTTATGCATGTATAAGCGTATACACTCTTTCATGCTATATACTTGGTAATTGACCTTATTAGGTAACATCTGGGCTTTTATTGCCACACAGACTGCTAGACACAATTTTGAATAAAGAACATTGCGCGTGAGGATTACATTTCAGTTGACAAACTCGTGACTGAATTAAAAAGAAATTATGTTTAAATTGACTTATTTAATGATCATCAAAATTCATTAAGGCTAGTCAGTATTTGTGCTCATTTAATTCACCCTTTATGTGACTGACTGTAAATGCTCTCATCTTCTTATGCATTAGTTGAACATTTTTTATCAAACTAATAAATCAAAAATTATTAAGATTAGTAATTATATTTGATCACAGTTAATGCGCATGTTTCGTGAGTGAGTATAACTACTCTCATTCTTCATATAATGAATTAATTTCTAATTTAAAATATAAATCCAAATAACCAATTAAAAAATTTCCATTTTCCAAGCTAAAAAATATCGCTGAATACTATTTGTTTTGTTTTATTAACTTACTGCTTTAAAGAAATATGTATTAATAAAAATTAATTTTCAGTCACATAAGTATTTGATTACATATTTTCAATAACTATTGATTTTTTAATTGTGTTAAAGATTTAATATTAATGGTTGCAGCATTTTATTGACGAACAAATTATTTATTTAAAAAATTATTTTAAAGTAGTAAAATATGTAATAAGTCATATTAAAGTCACTGGATTAACTTATTAGTCTCGATAATTTTTGATTTCATTTAAATGACTACACGGCACTGATTGTGCATTCTTAGTGATTCGAGAAAAAATGTATCGAAAAGTTAAATATATTATCAAAGTCGCATGTTCAATTGTTAATTAATTTATTAAATTATTATTCATATTGAAATGATTATGTGTCATTGCATGTATATCCTATCGACGATTAACAAATTTCTTACCTAAAACAAGAATTAATCAAAATGGTAATTTTAGTCACTTAATTTTTTAAGTAAGTTTACATTTTTGTAATTGTTTTAATGGCTAAAGGATGATCTTAGTTGAATTTCTTTGTAACAGGAATAATTGAAAAATTGTGAGTATAGTATTTGATTGTTATGAAAAATTTATTTCAGAGTATGACTTATTTTAAAATGACAAGTTTCGAATAATTGCATTTAACTGATTGTATCAATTGAAATTATTTTTTAGTTTTTCTAATCTATTTTTCCAATCTTCTAAAATAATTGTATTTATTTAGTTTTTTGTTGCGTGATTAATCTAATTAAATATTTATTTGTGATTAGGTTTGATCGTTTTAAACGCATTTTTATGCAGTTTGTCTTTAATAGCCAGATTAGCTGAATAACATCATAACTTTTAAATAGTACAATGTTTTCGATCACTTTCAGATTAATAATGATTTTTTAGTTATACAATATTTCAAACCGAATTATGACGACTATAATTGTAAACTAGGTTTCTTAATGCGTAATAAAAATAATTTATTGGATTATTTAATTTTGTTTTAATTCTTAGTATTTGATTTAACTGATTATATCACCATTTTTAATGATTTTCAGTAACTTCTAAAGCTTTATTTACATCATTAAAGAAAGCGAATTAGTTAAAATTTTTTAAATGCGTAATTAAACTAAACTCTTATGTATTTTAAATTTTAAATGTTTGATTTTATTTTTATTAATTGATTACCTTAATTAAATCTTAGATTATATTCAATTATTTTTGTTTAGTAAATAAAATAAAATTGAAAACGTTAAATTATGTTGGCATTATTTACACAATTCGTGATTTTGTGACAATTTTACCATTTTTTTTAAATTAATTCATCAAAATAAATATTTATGTTATTTGTATCGTAATTACTTTTATATTTATCTTAAACTATTAGTGTTCTTAATTAGGAGATAAATCCAACTGAATGATTACTTTTTATTAGTTATTGAGTCACGTGATTGCCTTTGATAAGAATTATTTCTAGGTTTCATTAATGAATGATTTATATAACTATGCATAAATCTCATCTATTTCGTTTTTTAATTATGTAAATAGTACCAATTATTTGTTGTTTGGATAAATATTGGCTTTACTAACTTCTGTATTAATCTGATTAAAGTACGATCACTAAATGAAACGGTTTCTAACTACAAAATTTATTCCACTGAAAGATTATTTTTAATAAGTCATTCAAATACGTGAGTAATTTAGACCAATAACTATTTACTTACTTTTCAATAACGAATGATTCACTTCAATAACGCCACTTATCTTAATGATTATTTTGTTGAATTGAATGATAAATAAAAATAAATTGCTCTTGTTTTTCATTACGAAACATATTAAACGGAATAATTTTTTTTAATTAGTCATTTAATTACGTTATTAATTTAGGTCAACGGCTTTTATGCATATTTCAACTATGAGTGATTTTTTAATGATGTACTAATCTTACTGACTATAATGAATGTTTAACACTTATTGTTTTTCTTTAATAGATTAGATTAATTTGTATTAAAGAATATTTTTGTATTTTATGTAAGGATTGATTACACAGGCCGACAAAATTTAACAAATTTCAGACCCAGAAACCAGACTATATATTTCCGAAGGTCTATGATGTGCTGAATCAAAATCTGGCCTCAGAGCCTAAAACTGCAAAAAACACCGTTTTTGCCCATATTTGAGGTTATGTAGCCTTGCAGATATTTTCTTTCGCCAAAAATTAAAGGATAGCATCTTTAGCCTTGCAGATATATTCTTTCACCAAAATTAAAGGATAGCATATTTAAATACTAGTCTTCTTCTTTCAAATGGCGTTGAGTTTGCTCAAATGTCATTTTTTTTGCTGAGATATCGAATTTTGAAACTCGCTATTCCCAAGGTTAGGTGGGTTTGCCTGCTTGTGGTTGATGGATTAACAGTTAAGTTGGTGAGTCCACTTGTGGTGCGATATATATTGTCACGGATATTAACATCACTAAGCAGTATTTACGTCAATAATCAAATCATGTATACGCATATATAAGGCAGCCGAAAGAGATGTCACACACAGATGCATTTACTTATACGCCTATGTGTACTCGAGAGACTGTAAACTACAAACATTCACATCAATAATTCAATCATTATGTATCAACATAAATGAATAAATAATTGCGTCTACAAATATGTACGTATACGAGCGTCGGAGCGGCAATGCACAAACACATGCATATATCTTATCTGAGTTGTCACAAGAGAGGGCAATAATTTGTGCACGTAGTTGTGGCTGGCGATTTTGTAGCCGAAACTAACTAGTAACTTCTGGAAATCGAAGAGCCTAGAAGTATGCAGCGTAAACTATAAAAGCGGGCAGGCGAGTAAGAAGTAATTCAGTTTGAGTTGAGCTATCAATCAGTTTGATTAAGCACGGGATCTGGCGGCCAATAGTAGAGTTTCATTTGAGTTATCAATCAGTTTGGTTTTTAATCCGGCGAGTAGCAAGGTATAAGTGTTATTGTGAAGTACTTTAATAAAGGCCATTTTTCTATTATTCAATATTGGAGTTATTTATTCAACAGTTTAGTGATTCGAACTTAGCAGAGGATTGGAAATAAGAGGATTTGCAGAAAATTCGTTACAATATAGATAAATAAGACTTATTTTAAGAAAAATATGCGAGTAAGCGCTGTCCCACGGTTAAGTGGATTGGTCTGCTTGCGGTATGATAGGGGTGGTGTCTAGGGCTTAGGGCTGTGTGTGACTTGGTACCCGAAGGTTAGATAGTGTAGGGATGGGGTGAGTTAGCACAGTTATGGTGTGAGACCAAATTAAAAAAAAAATAAGACTCAATTCAAGAAAATTAGTATTCGACTATATCATGTCTATGTTATCTCAATCGATTTCAAGGTGTAGGAAAACATGAAAATTTCAAAATGCGATATCTCAGTGAAAAAAATGATATTTGAGCCAACTCAAAGCCATTTGAAATAAGAAGACTAGTATTTAAATATGCTATCCTTTAATTTTGGTGAAAGAAAATATCTGCAAGGCTAAATAAGGTTAGGATATCTCGAATACCAGAGCTGATGGAGCAATTCTGAGGCCATAGTTGGATTCAGCGCATCATATACCTTCGGAAATATATAGTCTGGTTTCTGGGTTTGAAATGCTGTCGGTCTGTGTTATTTATTATGAAGTTACTAAACCGATTTGATTAATTTTGATTTCTTTGTACTTTAGATTATATAACTATAACTTTTGTTATAATAAAATATTTAAAAAAAATTTTTAAGTTAAGCGGTGTTTATTGAAAACCATAGCACGAATTTACTGAAATTCCGCTTATTCCAAGCCTTTTGCTAACGTTCGAATCGCCAAACTGTTGAATAAATAACTCCAATATTGAATAATGCAAAAATGGCCTTTATTAAAGTACTTTACAATAACACATATACTTCGCAACTAGTAGCTTGCTTAAACCAAACTGATTCATGATGTCTCAGCCTGTGCTGCTTTTATACTCTTCGGTTTCCTCGTGCATCCATTTTTCCTAAGGTCTAGTAATTTCGTGAACCTGATGCTTGTTTACCAGCTATATACACGTATATTTGCAATTTGTAACCATATGTATGTGTATATGTGAGCGGCTGATGATGACATGCGCTTGTTAGTATCTCTCTCTGTTGCCCCGCACGTATGCAGTCATAATGATTAATTTGTTTAGGTACATACAAGTGTAGCAGCTTGCTTTATTGTTCTTGTGGCTTTATTTACTTAGTATCAGATTAGTGATGGGAGTACCACTTAGTGTCACTAATATTCGTCACAACACTTATATGAAATAATAATACTAAAAGCTAGAAAATAATTAGGTAGGTCCTAGGTACTAGTCATCACACTCCTCATCAATGTAGGGCGTTGATCAGACAATTAAATAAAAGCATTTGGCGCGTTAAATTTCTAAAAATTGGTCTTATATATGACTATCAATAGAAATGTTACGCGTCCAACGCTTTTATTTAATTGTCTGATCAACGCCATAGATTGATGAGGAGTGTGATGACTAGTACCTAGGACCTACCTAATTATTTTCTAGCTTTTAGTATTATTATTATTTCTTGTAAGTATTGTTTTTAATAAAACCGTTTAACTTACAAATTTTTTTTAATTATTTTATTTTCAAGTTTTTAGTTTTTATTTAATTGCCTATTATTTCTCATTATATTTAGTTCATATAGTGACTCATTATTACAAGGACTTTTCCTGACAATTTTTTACAATCTAAGTCCTCAATACATAATCCTTCCAAAGACTTTACTCGACTCTGCGCCAGTATGCTTGTTCCTCCTCCAACTCCAAAATATTTTGATGTAACTTCTACCGGACTGTATGTAATATTTGTTCCAAATATGAGCCAAATCGGACATCATAGGTCGCTTTCTATTCATGTATGTATTATGTGTTCCAAATATGGACCAAATCGGACCACAAATACGGTTTTTGTCAATATCTCGATCCTTGCGCCACCTAGCGGCGATTTTTTTCATAGCTCGCTTTCTGTTCTTGTATGTATTATGCGTTCCAAATATGAGCCAAATCGGATCACAAATACGATTTTTGTGAATATCTCCATCCTTGCGCCACCTAGCGGCGACCTTTTTTTATTATTATAGCATCGTCATCGCGTTCTGAACTATATTCCATGTTTGAAGCTTGTAGCTTATCGGGAAGTTACTTAAATTTCAATTACCAAATTCGTTCACAACGGCTGTGCAGACGTGCAGCCTGTCAAGTCAACCTAAATAAAACCGTCTAAAAAAAGGAAAGAACGGAAATAATAAATGGTAAATAGACTCCAAAATTATCGCTGTTCTGTTTTTAAATACACCGAAGTGAGATTTTGCAATAATTTATTTAAACAGTTCCTCACTTATTTCTTTGATTTTTTTTTAACGTTTGACTACTTAAGCAAGCACTAACGTAGAAAATATACTACAAATTGGTCACGTACACTCGTACCATTGCCATCTTGTTGAGCATACTTTTTTTGGTAGACAGAAGACAAAACTCTAAGCCAGCTAAATAAAGAATTCAAAGTACATAACTGAAAGTGTACAGATTATTAAAAACATGGGAAAACAAGGAAAAGAAGAAGAAACAAGTAAGGAAGGCTAAGTTCGGGTGTAACCGAACATTACATACTCAGTTGTGAGCTGTGGAGACAAAGTAAGGGAAATCACCATGTTGTAAAAGGAACCTAGGGTAACCCTGGAATGTGTTTGTATGACATGTGTATCAAATGGAAGGTATTAAAGAGTATTTTAAGAGGAAGTGGGCCATAGATCTATAGATGGACGCCATTTAGGGATATCGCCATAAAGGTGGACCAGGCCTGACTCGAGAATTTGTTTGTACGATATGGGTATCAAATGAAATGTGTTAATGATAATTTTAAAAGGGAGTGGGCCTAAGTTCTATAGGTGGGCGTCTTTTCGAAATATCGCCATAAAGGTGGACCAGGGGTGACTCTAGAATTTATTTTGTACGATATGGGTATCAAATAAAAGGTATTAATGAGTATTTTAAAAGAGCGTGGGCCTAAGTTCTATAGATGTACGCCTTTTCGAGATATCGCCATAAAGATGGACCAGGGGTGACTCTAGAATTTGTTTGTACGATATGAGTATCAAATGAAAGGTGTTAATGAGTATTTTAAGAGGGCGTGGGCCTTAGTTCTATATGTGGACGCCTTTTCGAGATAGCGCCATAAACGTGGACCAGGGGTGACTATAGAATTTGTTTGTACTATATGGGTATCAAATGAAAGGTGTTAATGAGTATTTTAAAAGGGAGTGGGCCTAAGTTCTATAGGTGGACGCATTTCGGAATATCGTTATAAAAGTGCACCTGGGTTGACTCTAGAATGCGTTTGTACAATATGGGTATCAAATGAAAGGGTGTTAATGAGTATTTTAAAAGGGCGTGGGCCTTAGTTCTATAGGTGGACGCCTTTTCGAGATATCGACATAAAGGTGGACCAGGGGTGACTCTAGAATTTGTTTATACGATATGGGTATCAAATGAAAGGTGTTAATGAGTATTTTAAAAAGGCGTGGGCCTTAGTTCTATAGGTGGACGCCTTTTCGAGATATCGACATGAAGGTGGACCAGGGGTGACTCTAGAATTTGTTTGTACGATATGGGTATCAAATGAAAGGTGTTAATGAGTATTTTAAAAAGGAGTGGGCCTTAGTTCTATATGTGGATGCCTTTTCGAGATATCGCCATAAACGTGGACCAGGGGTGACTCTAGAATGTGTTTGTGCGACATTGGTATAAAATTAAAGGTGTTAATGAGTATTTTAAAAAGGCGTGGGCCTTAGTTCTATAGGTGGACGCCTTTTCGAGATATCGACATGAAGGTGGACCAGGGGTGACTCTAGAATTTGTTTGTACGATATGGGTATCAAATGAAAGGTGTTAATGAGTATTTTAAAAAGGAGTGGGCCTTAGTTCTATATGTGGATGCCTTTTCGAGATATCGCCATAAACGTGGACCAGGCGTGACTCTAGAATGCGTTTGTACGATATTGGTATCAAATTAAAGGTATTAATGAGGGTTTTAAAAGGGAGTGGCCCTTAGTTTTATATGTGAAGGCGTTTTCGAGATATCTACCAAAATGTGGACCAGGGTGATCCAGAACATCATTTGTCGGGTACCGCTAATTTATTTATATATGTAATACCACGTACAGTATTCCTTCCAAGATTCCAAGGGCTTTTGATTTCGCCCTGCAAAACTTTTTCGTTTTCTTTTACTTAATATGGTAGGTGTCACACCCATTTTACCAAGTTTTTTTCTTAAGTTATATTTTGCGTCAATAGACCAATAAAATTACCATGTTTCATTCCTTTTTTTGTATTTGGTATATAATTATGGAATTTTTTTCATTTTTCGTAATTTTCGATATCGAAAAAGTGGGCGTGGTCATAGTCGGATTTCGGCCATTTTTTACACCAATACAAAGTGAGTTCAGGTAAGTACGTGAACTGAGTTTAGTAAAGATATATCGATTTTTGCTCAAGTTATCGTGTTAACGGCCGAGCGGAAGGACAGGCGATCGACTGTGTATAAAAACTGGGCGTGGCTTCAACCGATTTCGCCCTTTTTCACAGAAAACAGTTACCGTCCTCGGAGCTAAGCCTCTACCAAATTTCACAAGGATTGGTTAATTTTTGTTCGACTTATGGCATTAAAAGCATCCTAGACAAATTAAATGAAAAAGGGCGCAGCCACGCCCATTTTGAAATTTTCTTTTATTTTTGTATTTCGTTGCACCATATCATTACTGGAGTTGAATGTTGGCATAATTTACTTATATGCTGTAAAGATATTAACTTTTCTTTTAAAATTTGAGTTTAAAAAAAAATTTTTTAAAAAGTGGGCGTGGTCGTTATTCGATTTTGCTAATTTTTATTAAGCAGACATAAAGTAATAAGAGTAACGTTCCTGCCACATTTCATCATGATATCTTCAACGACTGCCAAATTACAGCTTGCAAAACTTCTAAATTACCTTCATTTAAAAGTGGGCGGTGCCACGCCCATTGTCCAAAATTTTACTAGTTTTCTATTCTGCGTCATAAGCTCAACTCACCTACCAAGTTTCATCGCTTAATGCGTATTTGGTAATGAATTATCGCACTTTTTCAATTTTTCGAAATTTTCGATATCGAAAAAGTGGGCGTGGTTATTGTCCGATATCGTTCATTTTAAATAGCGATCTGAGATGAGTGCCCAGGAACCTACATACCAAATTTCATCAAGATACCTCAAAATTTACTCAAGTTATCGTGTTAACGGACAGACCGACGGACCGACGGACGGACATGGCTCAATCAAATTTTTTTTCGATACTGATGATTTTGATATATGGAAGTCTATATCTATCTCGATTCCTTTATACCTGTACAACCAACCGTTATGCAATCAAAGTTTATATACTCTGTGAGCTCTGCTCAACTGAGTATAAAAATTTTGCGTACGAAAAATTTAAAATTTGTTTTCTTGTTTTTGTTACAATTATTTTTATCACCAAAGTTGCTTGCGTAAAAAGTCCGTCAAAAAAACTGTGCGCCCTTGAGCTAGATATTTAGTCCAAAAAAACTCAAGCATTCACATACAAAAATACTTAAAAATGCGTGCAGAATTTAATTTTGTTTTCATAAAATCTGACGCGAATTTGCTTTTCAAGTTTCGCTTTCTTTTTGCACATTTTCTTGCTAGCAGCTTTGGGCATTTGAAACCACACGAAATTGAAAAATCTAACAGTTTTCTGCTTTTAGAAAGTTTCCAAAGCGAAGATCCCAAAAGGAATTTAGCGATGATGGGGCAAATATTTTTAGATGTATGTGTACATATACATATATAGAGGTATCTGTATATACACACATATGAACACACATATACAAATGCTTCTGAACATTTTAGTTTGGCATTCACTGAAATGAAGCCGCGCTGTATTTTATTTGATATAAAAGTGGAGTAGAAGGCGAACTTGTAACACACATACAAAGAATTGTATATGGGGTATTCCATCCCATTTCGACCAATTTTGGACCCGATCCCTTTAGAATTGGCTGAAAGTTTTTCTTCTTTTTCTAGCTTACGAAAGACGTTTTTCAGAATTTTTTCAAATTTTTTCATCCAACTCAAAAAAAGTTATGAATTTTAAAAAAAACACCGTTTTTGTTTTCAAAATGCTATAACTTTTCAAAAATTGACCGTTTGGGATCTTTTTTTTTTTAAATTTGTTTTTAAATGTACTTTTCGGAAAAAATACAAAAAAATTTTTAAAGCTTTTTTTTTTGTAATTTTTCAGTTTTACAACTTTAAAAATTTTTTTGTATTTTTTCCGAAAAGTACATTTAAAAACAAATTAAAAAAAAAAAGATCCCAAACGGTCAATTTTTGAAAAAGTCATAGCATTTTGAAAAAAACACCGTTTTTTTTTTTAAATTCATAACTTTTTTCGAGTTGGATGAAAAAATTTGAAAAAATTCTGAAAAACGTCTTTCGTAAGCTAGAAAAAGAAAAAATTTCAGCCAATTCTAAAGGGGTCGGGTTTAAAATTGGTCGAAATGGGATGGAATACCGCATATACATACATAAAAGAATATATTTGCCGCTTTATTCAAATAATTCAACTGGGATATTAGAATTTTCACGAAAAGTGCCAATGATTTGCTCTGAAGCCAGTTCTGTTTCAGTTTTTTGATACTCTACTCTGCTCAACCCTATGGATGCAGCCAGCTCAGCACTACTCTACGTTAATTTTTCATTCAAATGTTGACTTGCTTATGCAAATTTTTGCTAGTGATAGCAGCTTCTTTGTTGTATTGGAGATGTTGGCCCAAAACCACACCACAGATCGATCTAATTTGGCTATGTTGAAAAACAATACTTCTGGTTGATTCAGATACTCTCCATCTGGCGCCTTCTTGTCCTATAAAGACAGTCACCATAGCGATTTGTTTCACCTCTCCAATCTTCCATTCGACTTATTTTTCTTGTCTGTTCTCCAACACATTTGACACTCCTACATCAGACATTGAATTGCACTTCTGTGGTTCTTACCGCACCGTTCATTGCTCATAAAATTATATTTTTTTCGAATCGGGAGTAGGATATCAAATATTACAGACTCTTTCAGTGTATGCTGCTACTGGGCGTTTTTTTGCGGTGCCGCTATCGCTGTAAGACTATCGGTGTGGCGCCGATTTGGAGAATTTATCGATTTTTTATCGATAAATAAAAGATTGTTTATCGAAAACTCATCGATATGTTATCAAAATATTTTCGACTTTTTTTTTGAAACCTGCCAATTTTTTATCGAAGTGTTAACTTCTCCCTTAAAACACGGTTCCTAAACGGTTCCGAACCTAACAATACGCCAGTATTAGGGCGTCGATGTCGATGATGGTATCGCGCCGATGCTTCGCCGTAGGCATGTCTGTCATAAGAGGTGACTAAAATCCATTAACTTTAAGATTCTCTATGACGACGATGTAGTGCAGATGTCACTGACGCGTAAATATCGAGGGGGGGCAATCATCGAGCCAACGATAGATTGTTATGAATCCTAGAGTGTCGGGCATCTATGTTAACGTGGCTAAAATGCGATGTTAAGAGATTCCGAATTGAAGTAACTAACTGAGCTGCAGTAATTAACTAATCACTGATTTCTCGGTAGCCATGCGCAATGGTTATGAGTGTCCTAACGTACATACTGTAGGAGTTGTAAAGCCTTTAAAGAGGGTGAAACGGTGTATTACTTCAACTGCAACTGTTCGGCGTCACGTGGGTTCAGCGCTGCCTGGGAGTCCCCTCTCTGAATAACCTACGCTAAGCTGTGCAGTATGATATCAAGGACTTGGTAGTATATATCGAGTCATAAAAACAGTTCGAAGAGGAGGGTAATGTTGATTTTTTTTGGTATCACAACACGCCTACTTCCACGGGATTTATGGGTGTCTTCGCCGCAGACACTCCAACCTAACCTACTCGGAATAAGGCCAAAATAAAACAAGAAATTCACGGCGTATACGTAAGTAGCTTTTTTTTGATTTTTTGAGTGAAGGAATATATATATTTTTCAATCTTCACCCACGAGCACATTTCGTTAGCAAGAGTTTGGAAAAAAATAGAAAAAACAAAGCTTATATGTATTTACATTAGGGTGGTTTAAAAAAATATATGGACTTTTCATTTGTTTTTTATGGGGACACTGTGCGTTTTAGCTGTTTATATCAAATGTCTTTGGTACATTTTATATTAGGTCAATATTTTATTTTAATTTTATGTATAATATAAAATTGTTGTGATTGTGTATGAGCTATTTGTTGGGTGGTATTACAGCAAAAACATCATTTTATTTTTCCAATAACTATTGCTTAATGTTTTACGAAAAAATTAGACTCCCCGAAGAAGGTGCGGGAAAAGTACCAAAACGCGTATGCACAAAAAAGATTGATATGTGGGGCATTTTGCAGTCTTTTGGGTGTTTGCATATGATATTTTGATAGAGAGGAGTGCCAAATAAGGAAATGAAAAGCATAAGGATACAATTTTTAACTTATCTTCTTGTAAACCAGCCTAATGTTCTCATATCTTTTAGCAAAATTGGCATATTTAAGAAAAGCTAAAAGACAACATCACAGCCACCAAGGGATGGATTTTTAAAGTAAATACCGAAATAGCTTACTGGCGCATTGGCAAGTAGTTACATTTCTACAATACACTACATTTCAGAAATTTACTTTCAGTGCCAATTGTGTGGTGCACTTTGAAGAAGCTCATAAATATTGAGCTGAGCCAGTGAGTGGGTGTTAGTTCATAGGAAATGTAAAACCATAGAAAATAACAACGTCAACTACCAGCACCAAAACAATATAAACTTTATAAATTTACCAAAATATAACGAATAGCAAAAGTAAGAACAAAAAGAAAACAACAATGACACTAGACTAGAATTTTATTAAGTATGCTTGTATATAACTTCTTCGCAGGTTGCTCATACGCCATGGCTATACAATTTTTTTGTCTTCCTTTTGTTTTGCTTCACCCTCTCTTCTTTAGTTCAACTTAATTTTTGGTATTTATATAGTTCACTAGACTACCACTTATGTGTTTGTTTCAACGATACTAACGTATAATATAATGCTGCCAGAAGAGTGGGAAGTCACTGGAATAATAAAATAGAATGAAAGCATCAGAGCCAACGAGAGACGGGCTCTTAGTTACAACCGTAATTGCAGCGGTAAGTAATAAATAAATAAAATGGCATCCTTTTCTATAGAAGCCAGCATGCTTATCCATATCAGTGAAGTGGTGTTAGTGAAATGTGCTTTTGTGTTGGGCGTGATGTTCTTGTCTTCAGCATGCGCCAAATATTTTTTTACAAGGAATTTTTTTTAAATTTTCGTGCTTCTTTTTGTAATTTTTCCTACTTGCGCATTTTGGTTGGAACTTAATTTTTCATATTTTTTTTTTTGCCGAGAACACTTTTTACCAATTTTTGATATCCCAAAATTCGAAGAAATACCAAATTTTAGTAAAATTAAATTTCAAGTGCGGGTTTTGATTTGAATGTGGAATATGAGCTTTAATACTAAAAAAAAATATTGAAGTGAAATAATCACTGCGGCAAACTGTGCGACTTGTCCATCTGTCATGGCAATCGGGACTGAATCACTCTAAAAGAAACTACGCTGTACTAAATAAACGGTATCAGATTTCAGCTGCCAATAAACACATTATTTTGTAGTGCTCATTTATGTGCATCAGTGAGTGAGGTTGAACTGGCCGGTCCATGAGGTCCTCACATAGACTGATTGAGTCCGTAGTGTTAAGAGGCTAAGAATTAAAAGCGATAGGCATGCCTCTAGTAAGAGGCAACTATAAACCATAGACTGGAAGATGCAAGGGGTAAAAAAATCGTTCCCGAGACAATCTGGCTGGTTCAACAAGAGCGTAACGAATTCATATCTGAAAAAGGAATGCTTGCTTTCGCAACACTCCTAAACCTTCGGGGAGTGTTTTCGAGGCTAAAAAGAATATGGTTTTTTATGTCTTGTACAAATAAAAAGGTGACCCAGCGAAGACGCGACTAGCGCGTCTTGATGGACAGTCATAATCGTTTGAACGGTTAAGCGCCGATTAAATAAGTAAATGGCAAGTAAGAAAAAATAAGAAGAACTAAATTTTAAATCTAGACTGGAGTAAGCACCTATATATTGCAAATTTACCTGAGAAATGGTAGCGGGTCCCATATTTAGAACCAAATTGATATTGAGAAATTTACGTTTAATGGAAAAGACGAAGACAAAAGTTAAGGCCAAAAATATGTAAATGGAAAGCTAAACCGGAACTGAACCCAATAATGAAACTGAAATCCGCACTAGAACTGGAACTCAATAGAAAGCAACTATACCTTAATGGTACTTGCTACCAGAATGCACGGGATCTATATCTTCGGGAAGTGTTTTATCGCTATAACAAAAACAACAACTAGAGACTGAAACTGAAACCAAAACTCAATCCCTTACCTCAAAGTTAAAGAAGGAGCTTGATCCCATAAAAATTCAACTCGAAACTGATATCGAAACTGAACTGACTCCAAAAATGAAGCGAAACTTAAAACGAACCTAAAGTGAACCAACATTTAACCGAAATTAGATTCAAAACTGAAAAAGAAATTGAATCATAACTGAGTATGCAACTGATTCTTACCTCTAAAGCCATGTGTGCGTGTATGCATTTGTGATTAGAACTCTTATTTTGTATTTTTTTTACTAAGTGGGGTTTGTGGGACCTCCGCTTGACCCTGAATTCACTAAGTACTGCCACAACCTTCAACAAAACCCATCTCATAATATAAAACCGAATCTGAAGCTCTTCCCAAACAAAACAATTTTCACACATTATTTTTTTTTTATAAAAGTACCTGCCCACCCTACTTTCTTTCCTACTATATAAAACATTTTTAAACGATGGCAATGCATTTTTGTTTAACCCAACAAACATTAAAAGTAATTATTTGTTATATGAAAAAAATGTATTTTGCTTAATTTATTTGCTGAGGCTGCAAACATTCTAGTCAATAACAAATCGCTAATACTCCTATAACAAATTGATAACTTTTCGATATAGAATCGATAATTCTTCGATAAAAAGAATCGATAAATTTCGATGAAAGATCCATAACTTTTCGATAAAAAGCGATATATTTTCAATAGCAAATCTTTAATTTTTCGAGAGCAATGAATAATTTTTTGATGACAAAGCATTAAAATTTCAATAGCAAACCAGTAACTCATCAATATCGTTTCTGATCGATAAAAAAATTTGTTATAGCTCGATAACAATAGACAACACGCCGATTATTTTAAGTAAAAAATAAAAGTTTAAACATTAAATATTAATTTTTCGCGTCAAAAATAAAAGGTAATTTTTTTTTTATTAAAATATAAAAGCAAAATTCGAGCTTTTTTTCGTTGCCTGACAAAAATGACTCCAAATTGACGCAAAAGAGGAGAGAGCAAAATATATAAATTTGAAGTGGGTAACTAGGCATCAAAAAGCCACACACTAAAGGGCAATTACTTTTAGGCATTTGAGTATAAGAAAAGGACATCTAAGGAACAAAAAAGGTAGAAAAGGAAAAAAGGGATGCGGACAAAAGCATATAATAAAGTGGTTGGCATGCAGGTGAGCTGATATAGAAAGTACTTAGATATGCGTCGGATTGGTAAGTGAAGTAAGTCAGCTATGGCAACGGTGTAAAAGTGTAAATGACATAAGAAAATATGATGCTTGGTTAGTGTAAGTTTTAGAGCCTTAGAAAAAAGTGCGTAATAGTAAGCATTTATGTACATACTCGTATGTATGTGTGTTAGCAACGCACACAGAGGAAAGACTTAAGATGAATGCTTCTTAAAAGTAAACAATCAAGACAATTTAGAGAAAGGAAAGAAGTGTATAAGCCAGTTGCAGCTAAACATGACGTAAAATATATCCAAGTGTCGTCATTATGGTTGTTATTGTTATTTATGGTGTTGTGTATATAGTAGAGCACAAGGCTAGTGTTGCAGCTGCTCATGTTGATGGTGAAGTATTGATGGTGTTGTTGTTTATTGTTTTCATTTTATATATGCACTACTAGCTGCTACACTTTCCGCTGGTGGTGTTATTGCCACAGAGTAGGCAAGTAGTGAAACGAATACATATGTAGTGGTAAAGTTTCAAGCTGAGCTGTAACAAAATTATTTAAGGCATTTGGTGCGCAATAAAAATGCCACTAAGCAGCACACAAAGACACAAAGTTTATGTAACTTGAGTAAGTGTATATTATATATGTTGGTGTGTGTGAGGCTAAGGCTAAAGTTGTTCCAGTTCTTGTAGCATTGAGTGGATGAAATGTGTAACAAACTCTCTATTCGTGCAATTATTTATATTTATGATTTTGTTACGTCGCGTAACATAATATTAACATGGCGTAAAAGTGTATGTATGTGTGATTGTATTTATGCGTAAATTTCTTAGAAAATACATTAAGAAGTCAACAAAGTCAGCTGCAGATGGGAGTCAAAGGAATTGGTGAGCTTGTCAAAGACATTTTTCATTTGCTGTTGTTGCTACTGATGTTTTAAGAATAGTTGTATGTTAAAGTAATAACTAGATGAAACCATTAAGGTAATGCCTTATGTGCTTAAAGTAACTCAATTCATTTATTCAAGTCTTCTAGCCTTCCACGATCAAAACCGTAAGCCATATGTCCACGAATAAAAATGACTCCAGGAATTATAACAGCAGGGGTAATTTTTTTTTATATGTAAACATCTTTGCCTACGGTATACTAAGGATCCTTTTGAATGTAAGTGTAATCGTTGTCTTTGTAAGTGTTATGCTATATGGGGCATATATGGGCAAATCCGCCAAACTTTGGATTTTTGGAGAACAAATTTTTTTTCAAACATGGTATCACGCAAATTTCTTTTTGTTAGGAACATTGAGGGGTAAATTGGAGCTATAGTGCATCGCCGTTACTCGTCTTAAATAATGCCTCAAAAAGATATAGTGAAAAGATCGAGCAAAACATATATAAATTGAGGTCGCAATGTTAAATATGCATTCATTTCAACACTTTTGTACCGATTATATCGAAATTTTAACAAAAAAATTTGTTTGATACACGAGACCCGGTTTTGTAGATATCGGTAAAAATATAAACCGAATAACCGCCAAATATTTTTTACTGCAAAGTTTGCAACACATTTATTTTAACACCTTTCTACCGATTCTTTTGAAATTTTAAAAACATATAGATATGTGAACGAAGTATGTTTAGGTAACAAAGTTTTAATAACCGAGATCCGGTTTTAGAGATATCGGCAAAAATAAGAAATCGGGTAACCGTCAAATATTTCATACCTGTTTGTTAATTTTTTCTCTACACCACAGTGGTATACCATCAATTGCCTTATATTGGAATATTCGCTGAAGGAAAGTTATTGATGTTTGTACATGGGGCAAAAAATTGGCAATCGTCAAAAAGTGTAGAAAAAAATTTTTATTTTTTTTTAAATTTTTGTACCAAAATTGTGTTTATTTTCATTTACTTTTAAATAAAAACTGGTTTAAAAAAATACAAAAAAAAAAAAAAATTCAGCACTTTTTGACGATTGCCAATTTTTGTCGGAAATTTCGTATATTTCCCCCATGTACAAACATCAATAACTTTCCTTGAGTGAATATTCCAAGATGAGGCAATTAATGGTATACTACTGTGGTGTAGAGAAATAATTAACAAACGGGTATGAAGTGATAAAGTAAAATTTTAGCTGTGTCCACGAAAAACATGCTCCTGAAAAAAATTTACGCAACCAAGTGCTTCCACTTTTCTGCCTCTACCTTCAAAACTGAAAGGGACACATAGAATTTGAAACCCCAGGTATTTTTAGTCCCTGATAGGCTATTATCGTGCATAATCCAAATTTCTATACCCAATTGCCTAAAAAAGGTATAAGCAAAAAACTGTCAATATTGAAAATGACAAAAAAAAAAAAGTATCGCTATTTTGCTTGATGATAGTTTTGAGTATTGGAGGGCCACATTAATTTTGCTCATACTTTTAGAATCTCCGTCTCAAAAACAACATTCAGTTTGAATTCCATAGCGTTTCAGCGATGCCTCAAAATTTTATCGAAAAAATTCCAAAAAAAAAATCTAGGGTATCGCTTGAAAAAGTGTAAAAATCGACGTTTTTTACGTTTCGGAGTTCTGCAAAAACTTACTACCGACTTTCTTGATTTTTAAAATTATCAGATCGGATAGTCAAAAGGTCAAACTTAATGCCCTTGTACTTTTTTCTGGCCTTAAGTTTTTTGCCCGTGTGTAAAACCCAAGTATCCAAAAAAGTAAAAGTTTTTGGGATTTGCCCATATATATATAATGTAAATGCAGGCGTAGTGTGGGAATGTGTAAGCATAGGTAGTATTGGTATGCTGTATGAAAATTGTAGTAGAGAATATAACAGTAATGGTCAGCACACTGTAGCGTAATGTGGGAACAATGTACGTGGTAGAGATGATTTCAGCGAAATCACAAAGCACGTCACCTACATATACGTTAAAGTTTATTTGCATATGTACGATTTTTATATATGCTTGTGCACGAAGAGATACACACACTGCTGTTTTGTTGGAGATAAAGAGCCGGATAGTATTAAAAAAACCAGAGCACGTGGTTAGGTATTCAGGTTTTAAGATGAAGTTTGTTTCTTTACAGTATTTTATTGGTTATTATATAAAAATAAATAAAAGTAAAATAAAACAAAATAAAATAAAATAAAATAAAATAAAATAAAATAAAATAAAATAAAATAAAATAAAATAAAATAGAATAAAATAAAATAAAAGAAAATAAAATAAAATAAAATAAAATAAATTACAATACGATTAAATAAAATAATACAAAATAAAATAACATCAAATAAAACATAGTAATATAAAAAAACTTTACAACAACTAAGGCATGACGTAGCTGAATGCGTTTGTAACCATTTCAACTATCGTAGGAGTGCGGGTTCGACTCCCACTCCCGGGAGAAAAGGCATTGAAGAGATTTACATGGTATAATCGAAACAGCTGTCGCCTTGGCCGTCCTGATGTCACGTTGTTTAAATTTTTCCCAAATTATTTAATAAATAGTAAAATAAAATTAAAATATATAAAATAAAATATATGAGAAAACAAATAAAATAAAATAATCCGGAACAAAATTAAATAAAACAAAATAATATAAAATAAAATTAAATTAAATTTGAACAAGTAAGGAAGGATAAGTTCGGGTGTAACCGAATATTACATACTCAGTTGAGAGCTGTGGAAACAAAGTAAGGGAAAATCACCATGTTGTAAAAAGAACCTAGGGTAACCCTGGCATGTGTTTGTATGACACGTGTATCAAATGGAAGGTATTAAAGAGTATTTCAAAGAAAGTGGGCCATAGTTCTTTAGATGGACGCCATTTAGGGATATCGCCATAAAGGTGGACCAGGCCTGACTCTAGAATTTGTTTGTACGATATGAGTATCAAATGAATGGTGTTAATGAGTATCTTAAAAGAGCGTGGGCCTTAGTTCTATATGTGGACGCCTTTTCGAGATATCGCCATAAAGGTGGACCAGGGGTGACTATAGAATTTGTTTGTACTATATGGGTATCAAATGAAATGTGTTAATGATAATTTTAAAAGGGTGTGGGCCTAAGTTCTATAGATGGACGTCTTTTCGAGATATCGCCATAAAGGTGGACCAGGGGTGACACTAGAATTTGTTTGTACGATATCGGTATCAAATGAAAGGTGTTAATGAGTATTTTAAAAGGGAGTGGGCCTTAGTTCTATAGGTGGACGCATTTCGGAATATCGTTATAAAAGTGGACCTGGGTTGACTCTTGAATGCGTTTATACAATATGGGTGTCAAACGAAAAGTGTAGTAAGTGTTTTAAAAGGGAGTGGGCCTTTGTTCTATGGGTGGTCGCCTTTTCGGGATATCGCCATAAACGTGGACCAGGGGTGACACTAGAATTTGTTTGTACGATATGGGTATCAAATGAAAGGTGTTAATGAGTATTTTAAAAGGGTGTGGGCCTTAGTTCTATAGGTGGACGCCTTTTCGAGATATCGCCATAAAGGTGGACCAGGGGTGGCTCTAGAATGTGTTTGTACGATATGGGTATCAAATTAAAGGTATTAATGAGTATTTTAAAAGGGCGTGGCCCTTAGTTGTATATGTGAAGGCGTTTTCGAGATATCTACCAAAGTATGGACCAGGGTGATCCAGAACATCATCTGTCGGGTACCGCTAATTTATTTATATATGTAATACCACGTACAGTATTCCTTCCAAGATTCCAAGGGCTTTTGATTTCGCCCTGCAAAACTTTTTCATTTTCTTCTACTTAATATGGTAGGTGTCACACCTATTTTACCAAATTTTTTTCTTAAGTTATATTTTGCGTCAATAGATCAATACAATTACCATGTTTCATCCCTTTTTTCGTATTTGGTATATAATTATGGAATTTTTTTCATTTTTCGTAATTTTCGATATCGAAAAAGTGGGCGTGTTCATAGTCGGATTTCGGCCATTTTTTACACCAATACAAAGTGAGTTCAGATAAGTGCGTGAACTGAGTTTAGTAAAGATATATCGATTTTTGCTCAAGGTATCGTGTTAACGGCCGAGCGGAAGGACAGACGGTCGACTGTGTATAAAAACTGGGCGTGGCTTCAACCGATTTCGCCCTTTTTCACAGAAAACAGTTATCGTCCTAGAATCTAAGCCTCTACCAAATTTCACAAGGATTGGTAAATTTTTGTTCGACTTATGGCATTAAAATTATCCTAGACAAATTAAATGAAAAAGGGCGGAGCCACGCCCATTTTGAAATTTTCTTTTATTTTTTTATTTTGTTGCAACATATCATTACTGGAGTTGAATGTTGACATAATTTACCTATATACTGTAAAGATATTAACTTTTCTTTTAAAATTTGAATTAAAAAAATTTTTTTTTTAAAAAGTGGGCGTGGTCGTTCTCCGATTTTGCTAAGATTTATTAAGCAGACATATAGTAATAAGGGTAACGTTCCTGCCAAATTTCATCATGATATCTTCAACGACTGCCAAATTACAGCTTGCAAAACTTCTAAATTACCTTCTTTTAAAAGTGGGCGTGCCCCTCCCATTGTCCAAAAATTTACTAGTTTTCTGTTCTGCGTCATAAGTTCTACTCACCTACCAAGTTTCATCGCTTTATCCATCTTTGGTAATGAATTATCGCACTTTTTCGATTTTTCGAAATTTTCGATATCGAAAAAGTGGGCGTGGTTATTGTCCGATATCGTTCATTTTAAATAGCGATCTGAGATGAGTGCCCAGGAACCCACATACCAAATTTCATCAAGATACCTCGAAATTTACTCAAGTTATCGTGTTAACGGACAGACGAACGGACGGACGGACATGGCTCAATCGAATTTTTTTTCGATACTGATGATTTTGATATATGGAAGTCTATATCTATCTCGATTCCTTTCTACCTGTACAACCAACCGTTATCCAATCAAAGTTAATATACTCTGTGAGCTCTGCTCAACTGAGTATAAACAAGTAAGGAAGGCTAAGTTCGGGTGTAACCGAACATTACATACTCAGTTGAGAGCTATGGAGACAAAATAAGGAAAATCACCATGTAGGAAAATGAACCTAGGGTAACCCTGGAATGTGGTTGTATGACATGTGTATCAAATGGAAGGTATTAAAGAGTATTTTAAGAGAGAGTAGGCCATAGTTCTATGGATGGACGCCATTTAGGGATATCGCCATAAAGGTGGACCAGGGCTGACTCTAGAATTTGTTTGTACGATATGGGTATCAAAGAAAAGGTGTTACTGAGCATTTTAAGAGGGAGTGGGCCTTAGGTCTATCGGTGGACGCCTTTTCAAGAAATCGCCATAAAGGTGGGTGGACCAGGGGTGACTCTAGAATATGTTTGTACGATATGGGTATCAAACGAAAGGCGTTAATGAGTATTTTAAAAGGGGGTGATCCTTAGTTCCATAGGTGGACGCCTTTTCGAGATATCGCCATAAAGGTGGACCAGGGGTGACTCTAGAATGTGTTTGTACGATATGGGAATCAAATGAAAGGCGTTACTGAGCATTTTAAGAGGGAGTGAGCATTAGGTCTATAGGTGGACGTTTTTTCGAGATATCGCCATTAGGGTGGGCCAGGGGTGACTCTAGAATGTGTTTGAACGATATGGGTATCAAATGAAAGGTGGTAATGAGTATTTTAAAAGGGAGTATGCCTTAGTTCTATAGGTGGACGCCTTTTCGGGATATCGCCATAAAGGTGGACCAAGGGTGACTCTAGAGTGTTTGTACGATATGGGTATCAAACGAAAGGTGTTACTGAGCATTTTAAGAGGGAGTGGGCATTAGGTCTATAGGTGGACGTCTTTTCGAGATATCGTCATTAGGGTGGGCCAGGGGTGACTCGTGGACTTTAGGTCTATAGGTGGACGCCTTTTCGAGATATCGCCATTAGGATGGGCCAGGGATGACTCTAGAATGTTTGTACGATATGGGTATCAAACGAAAGGTGTTACTGAGCATTTTAAGAGGGAGTGGGCATTCGGTCTATAGGTGGACACCTCTTCGAGATATCGCCATTAGGGTGGGCCAAGGGTGATTCTAGAATGTGTTTGTACGATATGGGTATCAAACGAAAGGTGGTAATGAGTATTTTAAAAGGGAGTAATCCTTAGTTCTATAGGTGGACGCCTTTTCTAGATATCGCCATAAAGGTGGACCAAGGGTGACTCTAGAATGTTTGTACGATATGCTAATTTATTTATATATGCAATACCACGAAGAGTATTCCTGCCAAGATTCCAAGGGCTGTTGATTTCGCCTTGTAGAACTTTTTCATTTTCTTCTACTTAATATGGTAGGTGTCACACCCATTTTACAAAGTTCTTTCTAAAGTTATATTTTGCGTCAATAAACCAATCCAATTACCATGTTTCATCCCGTTCTTCGTATTTGGTATAGAATTATGGCATTTTTTTAATTTTTCGTAATTTTGGATATCGATAAAGTGGGCGTGGTTATAGTCGGATTTCGGCCATTTTTTATACCAAGATAAAGTGAGTCCAGATAAGTACGTGGACTTAGTTTAGTAAAGATATATCGGTTTTTGCTCAAGTTTTCGTGATAACGGCCGAGCGGAACGACAGACGGTGGACTGTGTATAAAAACTGGGCGTGGCTTCCACCGATTTCGCCCATTTTCACAGAAAACAGTTACCGTAATAGAATGTATGCCCCTACCAAATTTAAGAAGGATTGGTAAATTTTTGTTCGACTTATGGCATTAAAAGTATTCTAGACAAACTAAATGAAAATGGGCGGAGCCACGCCCATTTTGAAATTTTCTTTCATTTTTGTATTTTGTTGCATTATATCATTACTGGAGTTGAATTTTGACTTAATTTACTTATATACAGTACAGATATTAAATTTTTTGTTAAAATTTGACTTTTAAAAAATTTTTTTTTAAAAAGTGAGCGTGTTCTTCATCCGATTTTGCTAATTTTTATTTAGCACATATATAGTAATAGTATTAACTTTCCTGCCAAATTTCATCATGATATCTTCAACGACTGCCAAATTACAGCTTGCAAAACTTTTAAATTACCTTCTTGTAAAAGTGGGCGGTGCCACGCCCATTGTCCAAAATCTTACTAATTTTCTATTCTGCGTATTAACGTCAACCCATCTACCAAGTTGCATCGCTTTATCCGAGTTTGTAATGAATTATCGCATTTTTTCGGTTTTTCGAAATTTTCGATATCGAAAAAGTGGGCGTGGTTATAGTCCGATATCGTTCATTTTAAATAGCGATCTGAGATGAGTGCCCAGGAATCTACATACCAAATTTCATCAAGATACCTTAAAATTTACTCAAGTTATCGTGTTAACGGACAGACGGACGGACGGACATGGCTCAATCAAATTTTTTTTCGATACTGATGATTTTGATATGTGGAAGTCTAAATCTATCTCGATTCCTTTATACCTGTACAACCAACCATTATCCAATCAAAGTTAATATACTCTGTGAGCTGTGCTCAACTGAGTATAAAAAAGTTAGGTAAAATAAACTAAAGCAAAAAAAATTAAAAAATGCAACGGAATAAAATAAAATAAAATCAAATAATTGTTTTTCTTTTATCGGCTTAATGGTAAAGAATCCTAGGTTTGAATATAATTATAGAATAAAAATAAAATAAAAAATAAAATAAAAATAAATAAAATAAGATATAAAAAAATAAAGTTAAAGAAAATAACCCAAAACAAAATTATATAAAACGAAATAAAATAAAATAATATAAGATAAAACAAACCAAAGTAAAATAATACAAAACTAAAGTAAATTAAAAAAAATTAGATAGAACAAGTAAGGAAGGATAAGTTCGGGTGTAACCGAATATTACATACTCAGTTGAGAGCTGTGGAGACAAAGTAAGGGAAAATCACTATGTTGTAAAAAGAACCTAGGGTAACCCTGGCATGTGTTTGTATGACATGTGTATCAAATGGAAGGTATTAAAGAGTATTTCAAAGAAAGTGGGCCATAGTTCTTTAGATGGACGCCATTTAGGGATATCGCCATAAAGGTGGACCAGGCCTGACTCTAGAATTTGTTTGTACGATATGAGTATCAAATGAAAGGTGTTAATGAGTATCTTAAAAGAGCGTAGGCCTTAGTTCTATATGTGGACGCCTTTTCGAGATATCGCCATAAAGGTGGACCAGGTGTGACCCTAGAATTTGTTTGTACAATATCGGTATCAAAAAAAAAAAATGGTGCTAATGAGTATTTTAAAAGGGAGTGATCCTTAGTTCCATAGGTGGACGCCGTTTCGAGATATCGCCATAAAGGTGGACCAGGGGTGACTCTAGGATGTGTTTGTACGATATGGGTATCAATTTAAAGGTATTAATGAGGGTTTTAAAAAGGAGTGGTGGTAGTTGTATAGGTGGTCGCTTTTTCGAGATATCGCCATAGAGGTGGACCAGGGGTGAATCTGGAATGCGTTTGTACAATATGGGTATCAAACGAAAGGTGTTAATGAGTATTTTAAAAGGGAGTGGGCCTTAGTTCTATAGGTGGACGCCGTTTCGAAATATCGCCATAAAGGTTGATCAGGGGTGACTCTAGGATTTGTTTGTACGATATGGGTATCAAATTAAAGGTATTAATGAGGGTTTTAAAAGGGAGTGGTGGTAGTTGTATAGGTGGTCGCCTTTTCGAGATATCGCCATAAAGGTAGACCAGGGGTGACTCTAGAATACGTTTGTACTATATGGGTATCAAACGAAAGGTGTTAATGAGTATTTTAAAAGGGGGTGGGCCTTAGTTCTATAGGTGGTCGCCTTTTCGAGATATCGCCATAAAGGTGGACCAGGGGTGACTCTAGAATATGTTTGTACGATATGGGTGTCAAATGAAAGGTGTTAATGGGTATTTTAAAAGGGCGTGGGGCTTAGTTCTATAGGTGGACGCCTTTTCGAGATATCGCCATAAAGGTGGACCAGGGGTGACTCTAGAATGTGTTTGTACGATATTGGTATCAAATTAAAGGTATTAATGAGAGTTTTAAAAGGGAGTGGTGGTAGTTGTATATGTGAAGGCGTTTGCCAGATATCGACCAAAATGTGGACCAGGGTGACCCAGAACATCATCTGTTGGATACCGCTGATTTATTTATATTTGTAATACCTGCAAAGATTTCAAGGGTTTTTTATTTCGCCCTGCGGAACATTTTCATTTTCTTCTACTTAATATGGTTGGTGTCACAACCATTTTACAAAGTTTTTCCAAAGTTATATTTCGCGTCAATAAACCAATCCAATTACCATGTTTCATCCCTTTTTTCGTATTTGGTATAGAATTATGGCATTTTTTTCATTTTTCGGAATTTTCGATATCGAAAAAGTGGGCGTGGTCATAGTCGGATCTCTTTCATTTTTTACACCAAGACAAAGTGCGTTCAGATAAGTACGTGAACTAAGTTCAGTAAAGATATGCCGATTTTTGCTGTAGTTATCGTGTTAACGGCCATGCGGAAGGACAGACGGACGACCGTGTATAAAAACTGGGTGGGGCTTCAACCGATTTCGCCCATTTTCACAGAAAGCAGTTAACGTCATAAAATCTATGCCCCTACCAAATTTCAAAAGGATTGGTAAATTTTTGTTCGACTTATGGCAATAAAAGTATCCTAGACAAATTAAATGAAAAAGGGCGGAGCCATGCCCATTTTGAAATTTTCTTTTATTTTTGTATTTTGTTGCACCATATCATTACTGGAGTTGAATGTTGACATAATTTACTTATATACTGTAAAGATATTAAATTTTTTGTTAAAATTTTACGTGGGCGTGGTCCTTCTCCGATTTTGCTAATTTTTATAAAGCGTACATATAGTAATAGGAGTAACGTTCCTGCCAAATTTCATCATGATATCTTCAACGACTGCCAAATTACAGCTTGCAAAAGTTTTAACTTACCTTCTTTTAAAGGTGGGCGGTGCCACGCCCATTGTCCAAAATTTTAATAATTTTCAATTCTGCGTCATAAGTTTAACCCACCTACCAAATTTCATCGCTTTATCTGTCTTTGGTAATGAATTATTGCACTTTTTCGGTTTTTCGAAATTTTCGATATCGAAAAAGTGGGCGTGGTTATAGTCCGATATCGTTCATTTTAAATAGCGATCTGAGATGAGTGTTCAGGAACCTACATAAAAAATTTCATCAAGATACCTCAAAATTTACTCAAGTTATCGTGTTAACGGACGGACGGACGGACGGACATGGATAAATCAAATTTTTTTTCGATCCTGATGATTTTGATATATGGAAGTCTATATCTATCTCAATTCCTTTATACCTGTACAACCAACCGTTATGCAATCAAAGTTAATATACTCTGTGAGCTCTGCTCAACTGAGTATAATAAACCAAAGCAAAAAAATAATAAAAAAAATGAAACGAAATTAAATATAATAAAATCAAATAATTGTTTTTCTTTCGGCCTAATGGTAAAGGATTCCAGGGTCGAATATAAATATAAAATAAAAATATAATGAAATAAAATTAAACAAAATAAAATAAAACAACATAAAATAAAAAAATAAAATAAAATAGAATAAAATAAAACAAAATAAAATAACAGAGAAAAAATAAAAACAAAATTAAATAAAATCGATTGTTAACCTACGAGTAATTGGTTTATTGTCGAAACACAATGCATTTATCAGCCAAAGTCGTTCGATATGTTATCAGTATGTTGTCGTATTGTAGCCAATGTCAAATCGGGAAGATGTTAGCGATAACTTATCGATTTATATCAGAATGTGATCTATTGCTTACGGAAAAATTATCGATATGTTACAAAAAGTATATCAATTCGTTTTTTTTAAACACAAAGATTTGTGTTCGGACCGCTATCCATTTGTTATCGGCGTTTTATCGAAAAGTTATCGATTTTTTATCGAAGTGCTGCAAATTTTTGTCGATTTGTTTACGAGGACTCATTAGTTTGTTAAGAAACAGATAGCGTTAAAACTTCAAAACAAAATCGATGATACTTTAGTTAACTTAGAAAAATTAGTTTCCAGACATACTTTTACCTTCACGAGTACTTGGTACTCCTTCAATTAATATCTTTTTGTTTTATGTTCGGTATTTTTAAGAAAAACTTCTATGCGTTTTCTACCTTAAACTTCTCATAAATGTTACCTACAATTTTTTTTACAAAAATTCGATAATTCTGAAAAATATTACAAAACCTTCTGTACTTTTTCGAGTATCTGTGTATTTTTTTGGGTTTATAGTTTTGTAGCCCAATCATTTACTCTTACAAAGTATAAGTTGTAGCTCCCTCTAAACTCGTATTGGTTTAAACCAGTTTTTCTCCTAAAGCTGTTTAAAATGTTTTGCATATAAAAAAAATTTTCACACTTTGTATGAGGTAAGGTCTAAAACACCCTTTAGAAAAAAGATGTCCAAAATCTAAACGAATTTTGATAGACGTATAACTCGTACTTCAGATGGTTAAGCACCAATTAAGTAAGTAATAACTCGTACTTTCTAGACTAAAATTGATTGGACTACAACATTTCGTACTCAAAAAAATTCAGGAACTTCGAAATGTTTTTAAAACTTTTATTAATTTTCATATTTTTTGAAAAAGTCTCCGAGTTTCTGGTTCCAAATGACTGAGCTTTTTTTTTAAACCATTTAAAAGAAAATAAGAAGAATTTAATTTAAGAAATTTTAAATAAAAGTCGTCTGTGCTATATTTCTGTTCGCTGCTGAATGTGTGAAGTACGGACTGAAGTAAATGGCATTTGTGAACTTACCAAAGACACATTGCTTTTCCTCATATTTCTCGTTAAGAAAAAAATTGGGTTTTGCATATTTTCTTATTTTTGTTTTCTAACAAACTTTCGCTCTCTCAACGCCCACCCTCCCAAACGCAAATAAATTATGACGAAAGTCCCATTTTTTTTTGCCAAAAATTTGTTTGGTCTATTTAATACTTTCTCGTTGTCTCCAATAACGCGCAGCTACTCTTGCCCGCTCCCTCCTCACTATCGGTGCTCTTCTTTAAACTTTTGCTCTTATTGTTAAAGTTTTTTTTATTGGTAGTGTCTTTTCACTATTTTGCCCAATTTAAGCTGCAAGCGCCATGAAGCTGCTTTATATGTCTGGCCCATGTATGTATGTGTAGGTGTATATTTAAGCTATGACGTGTGTCGCGGTGTTTGTGTGACTTGTGAAATATGTCCTTATTTACATTTTAGTTTTAGATTTTGATTTTAAGGTCAGCCACGTACATGTTGTGATATAAGACGATGTGCGGCAGTTTTTCATAATTGGAAAAGTGCTTTTTCTTTTTTAGTTTGTTTAGAATTTCTAAAATTTTTTTCAGCTTTCGATTAACTGCTGCTGATAATGATAGCAGTAGTCGACAGAAAAGTTAATAGTGTGTTGCTATCTTTTGCTTTTATAAATATGCAAAGCATTTACCAAAAAAACGAGAGGGAAAAAACATTTAATTTAGGTTTTGAAAAAGTGTGTGCTAAAAAGATGTACTAAATTTTTGTACACGAAATTTTTGTTTTAGCACATATTTTCAAACTCCTCCCCCAATGAGCTTTTTTAAAGATTTTTTCACTTAAGAGGTAACAAATCTTTTGTACTAAACATCTATTTAAAAAAAAAATATGTCGACCGATATTAGCTACGTTTTCTAAAAAAAAATTACCGGATAATACGTACATATATTCCGTGAATTTGACATAATATTGTTTTAAATACGTACTTTAAGTTTAACTTCAATTAAGATGTAGATAATTTTATTTTTAAACATACTACATACATATGTATGTTTATTTCTCAAATTTTGGTACTAAAAATTCACTAAATGCTACTTACCTACTAAAATCAGTGTTTACTTCCAGTTACAAGGATGAAATGTGATTTTCTTAAATCTTGTTCTTAAAATATGGTTACTAAGATGTACTAAAAATGTACTAAATTGCTAATTGTGAAGAAAAATGTGTTTTTAAATATGATACTTTAAGTTCTCATTTTTTAACATTATTTCTTCTGTCTAATAGATTATATATGTTACTAAATTTTATGTGCTAAATGTTTCAATTTCTATTAGTTGTAGCCGGTCAATAAATTATTGTAAATATTTGTGTGTTATGATAGGCTTTTCTTGACCATAATGTTGCTTTTAGTTCAAGTAAAACTCCACTATTACGTCCCAACGTTTCGCTAATCACCTTAGCTTCCTCAGGGGCGAAACTGCATTTATTTAAATATTTTTTCAATTTACCAACGTAATTTGACATGAAATTATAAAAATAGTTGTTTGAAATTTCAACAATAAATAGTTGTTTGAAAATTCAAAAATAATATCAATACAAATACAACAAGAACCACAACTGATCAACCCAAACAGTATTACAGTGTTAAGTATATACCTAGATTAACCGAATACTTCTACAAACACATTACGTCTAACAACAATAACATATGTTTAGCATACACATCGAATAATACATTATCTAGTATCTTCACAAAAACCAAAACCCCTCTCAAAACTTCACAACAAAATAACATTGTCTATGAAATACCATGCAAAGGTAAAGAAAACGAAAGCTGCGATAAAATATACATAGGCACGACTAAGCGAAGTCTAGGAGTACGCCTAAATGAACATGAAGCAGACATAAGGAAAAGGAAAATCAACACAGCGCTATCGCAACACACCACATCAAGCGGTCACTCAACTGATATGAAAAATGTCAAAATATTAGACAAAGAGAAACGAACAAAAATCAGATACACTATAGAGAGCTTACGAATAATGGAGAAAAGGAACAAAACAATAAACATAAAAGAAGACACGGATTGCATTTCCGCGGCTTATTTGCCTTTAAATTCTGTTGTTTAGTTTGACAAATATACCACCATTTTCGTTTATTGTTTTTTGTTTGTTTTTAATTTTTGGACATTGTTGAAATTTCAAACAACTATTTTTATAATTTCATGTCAAATTACGTTGGTAAATTGAAAAAATATTTAAATAAATGCAGTTTCGCCCCTGAGGAAGCTAAGGTGATTAGCGAAACGTTGGGACGTAATAGTGGAGTTTTACTTGCACTAAAAGCAACATTATGGTCAAGAAAAGTCTATCATAACACAAAAAAATGTTTTAATTTCTGTTTATTGAGTTCTGTGAATTCGGGAATAAATTTCAAATGATAAGTTTTCGGCCCGTCTCATTTACCCTAAAAAAGCAACAAAATGAATTCATCTCATTCCACTTTTAATACACACATACATACATCTTCCCTTTCACGTAAAAGCTTTCAACATTCTCCAATTAAATAGGAAACAGTTGCGCCAATGAGTTGAGTCACAGCTGGTTGCTCGTGGTAAAGGACTTGTGTGTAGATGAGGGTTAAAGGAAATGAGTTTTCAAAAGAGAGAAAAAAAAACGCGAGTAAATTAAAAAAGAAGTTAGAGAACGTCAAAAACCAGACAACTTTTAACAAATGCTCGTATTAGTATAAGCAATGTAAGGGTGATGAAATTGAGTTTTCTAATACTTTTTATTTACTATTATATTTTTTCTGAAATATCTCAAAATGAACCTAAAAATGTCACGCAATAATCGCAATCCCGAAAGAGTACCGACAATAGTCCCGAAGCGGTTCGAGAGTAGATCCAAAATTATCTTGAAATAAAAGTAGTTTTGAAATTGTAGCCGAAACACTCTTAAAGTGATGCCGTAAAGGTCCAAAATTATTTAAAAATAGTCCCGAATACTTCAGAAATCTTCCCAAAATGGTCTTGAGAACATTTCGAAACACTCACAAAACAGTCTCGAAGTAGTACTAAAAACATATGTGATGGACACATACGTCATTTCTTTGATTTGAATTTGGAGAATAATATTTATATGTGTCGTGGATGATGTTTTTAAAATTTTTTTTATAAACATACTTTTTTCTGAAAATGTGTTGTACTTTGATGATTCGTATTTGATTAGGTCAGCCTACTTTGCGATTATTAGATTCGAAGTCAGGGTAACTAGCGCATTTTAATTCATACATTTATATATGTATTCTTTTTTTTTCAAATTCAAATATTTACATTTCTTTAAATTTGACATTTTCAAAATTATGTATGTATTTTGTAAGAACTTAATTTGAATGGTTTTGTAAAAATACTGCACTCAAAACTTTTAACAGCTTTTGTTGACAAAAGCTTGTAAATTAATCAATTTTTTTTTAAATAAAAATTTTAAGTTTTTGAAATTTTTGTTTTAAAACAATTAAAAAATTTCCATATACGAGAATTCGGCATATCTTTAAATTAATTTCGAATTTGCATTTAATTTTTTTTTAAGCTCTAATTTAATATTTTATACAAAATATTTCATTTAAAAACAAAGCACTTTTTTCTAAATCTTATTTTTTTTTAAGTTTTACTTACGAAAAATCTAAAATGTACTAAACACATTTTTGTTTTTATTTTTCAGAATATTTGCAATTTCTCAAATTTTCATTATCTGCAAATTGTAATATTTTAGTTTTTACAACTAGTGCTTTCTGTTCTTTTAGTAAAAAAATTATAAGTACTTCTTTTCCAAAATTATAAAAGTTTTAGTTTTGAATTTTTTAACGATCTTAAATTACTTAGATTCCAAAAATTTTAACTTTTCGGTTAAAAAAGTCTTTTTAAAGCCATTCTGAATTATAAAAATTGTAATATATTAGTTTTGAAAAATAGTACTTTCTCTACTTTTAATAAAAAAACAAGTACATGTTTTCCAAAATTCCAAAATTTGCGTGGTTTAGGTTAAAAAAGTATTTTTAAAACCATTTTTTTTATAGAAATCTGAATATTGCTATTAAAAATGTAATAAAATTTGGAAAACCTGGTAATGCTTTATTTGCATAGAAATAAACTCAATTCTAAGTTTTTCTTTTTAAAGTCTGGCTTTTAAAATTTTTAGCTCTCTGAAATTAAATGTTCTTTTTTTTGGTTTGAAAAAATCTGTAAATATTTTAATTTTTAAAAATCTTTGATATGAAAAAATATTTTTTTTAAAACTAAAACGAAAAAATACTTCGTGAAAAGATAATACAATTTTTATTTTTAAAAGTTTGACTTTTAAAAATTTCTTTATGAAAAACTTATAAAACTTCGCTTCAAAAAATGCTTTCTTTTTTTTGTAATAAAAAAATTGAAATATGCGTACATGATTTTTTTCCAAAATTTAAGTTTTGAAAATTTAAATTTTTTTATAATTTTATTTAAAAAAAATGTAATAATTTAGTGAAAAAAATCGTTTAAATTTTTTATATACAAGCATCAGACATTTTTTTAAATGCAGTAGATTTTTTTATCTAATAAAATAAAATATAGGCAAAAAAATCGGTTTGAAGCTCAAAAGAAACTAATTTTTTAGTAAAAAATTTAAATTTTAAAAGCCGAAATTTTCAAAAAGCTGCTAAAATATATTTAATCAATTATAGAAAAACAAACGCAATTTAAAGCTGATAAAAATTATTATTTTAATTGAAAAGTTTTAATTTTTAAAGTTTAATATTAAAAAAAAGAAATAAAGCTGTTTAAATATTATATACTTTTTTCAAACTCTCTTTAGTTATTTTCAATAATTTTTTAAACTAAAATAAACAAAGTTTGGTTTCTACCCAGCACCCATATACTTTAATGGTGGTACTTCCAACATTAGTCTTTAAATAAGTATTGAAGTAACTGATTGCCATAAATATTCTCAATGATTCGTGCAAACAACTTCACAATTTCCTCTGCGCAGCAACTCGTGGAGAGACAACAAGTGATTAAGCTGATGCTTCCGTGGCCAAGGAACCCCCTGCTGACTATACCACATAGCTTTGATGATGCTGCTTTGTGCAAGGGTGATGAGCAGCAAATGACTTTATATTTACCTGCATCAGTCGGTCGGTCAGATGCCAACTGCAGCTGTTACTTAAAACCATCACTTCAAACGCTACAAGCAACAATAGTGACCGCATTAAATTACTTATCTTTCTTTGGGTACTTCATGTAATTCGTTTTCATTTTATTTTCGAAAAAATCGGCAGTAAAGCAGCTTCGACTGTAATTTTCCATTACGCTCAAAAGTAAAATATTGCATATAAAAGCGAGGAGAGAAAGTAGAGATTGCCGCTTACATAGATGGTTTATCTTTCTGCCGTGTATTTTCCTCCATGACAGCAAATCTGAAGTCATTTCATCAGCAGGTCGTTGGCCAAAGCAACTGGATTTTCAGTGATCTCTTTCAATTGATTTTCCCAGTTATATTGGAACTAAAATTTTAGCAAGTTTTCAAAAATTCAACAAAATTTTAAGCTTGTTTTAGCAATATTTTAATTTTTCTTCATATCGAAACAATTGGTGTTTCTTTTCTAAAGCTTGAAAATGTTTCCTGCTCACATAGAAAAATATTTCAATTAGAAAACAAAAACAAATTAAGGGAGCAGAACTATGTTTATTACTTTGTTATTCTAATCGAGCAGAAACAATGTTGACGCTTTAGAAAAAAAAAACGCTTAATAAAATGGAAAATTTAAGCTGTTTTTAGAATAAAAAAAAAATTCGATTTTCGAAAAAATTTCAAACCTTTTTGAATCGTTTGATTTCATTTATTTCATAGTTTATTTAAAAATAGTTTCTATAAGTTTCGAAAAGATAAAAAGGGAAAAAATATATATTATTTTTCAAAGGAGTTGGCACTTAAACTATTTCAAAACTCTTAAAAAATTAAATTTGTTATTTTAAATTACTGAATTTTGGCATTTCAAACTAAGCTTATTTTTTTCAATGAAAACATTTAATAATCTGGTTTGTGATATATTTTTCAATAAAAAATTTTCCCACAAATATTTGTACACAGTTTTGTAATTTTCGAAACTAATTCGAAATGTGGATCTGCTGTAAATGGATTTAATTTTTTTTTGAAAATTAAAAAATTGTGCAGTTATTAAGTTTTCTATTTATATTTTATTTATTTAAAAAGTGAATTTTTTTTAAATGTTTTGAAAAGTTTGAATTTCATATTCAAAAAGTTTTAAGCAATTTAACAAATATTCAACTATTAAAGTTTATCTTTTTTTTTTTTGGAAACGTAGTACAGACTTTTTAAACTGATGAAAATAGTTTTGATTATTTTTGAAAATTTTAAAATTTTGTAGCTTTTTATCTTTTCTTATTTTTTTACGAAGTTTTCTTTTTTATTCATATTAAAAGTTGAATTTATTTGAAATTTTTTGAACATTCTAAATTTCATACTTGAAAAGTAAAAACAAACAGTTTTAAAATTTGAATTTCTGTAATTATTGAAAAATGTTCTCTTTTAAATCCGACGAAGTATCAATTTTTTTATCTTTATGTTTAAAAAAATGTTGAAGATTTTTGAAAATATAATATAGAGCTTTTAAGCTTATAAAAATAAATACTTTTTTTTGAAAATTTAAAATTACATATTCGAAAAATTTTTTAATTTTAAAAAATTTTTGTTTTTGGAATTTTAGGAAAATTTGTATTTCTTTTCATTCTGACGATGTTTCAGTTTTTTTATATTTAAGTTGAAAACTCTAACTTTCGAAACTTATTTGATTTTTTGAAAATGTAATATAGAGTTTTAAAACTGATAAAAATAGTTTTAATTTTTTTAAAGCACAAACTTTTTTTGAAAATGTAAAAATTTCAATGATTTTCATTTCTTAAAATCCTGACCAAATTTTAGTTTGTTGAAATTCTTAAATTTTTTATAAAATGCTGAAAGATATTTTATATTTCTTTTGCTTTATTTCTCACAAAGTTTCAGTTTTTTATTTTACAAAAAGTTCAATTGTTCTTAAACTGTTTGTAATAACTTTCAGTTTGCAAAGTTCGGGAAATTTTTTCTTAAACCAAAGTACGAAATTTGTGGAAACGGTATGAGTTTTTTTTTGAAAATTTATAAAATGTTACTAAGAGTTGTGAAAATAGAAATGGATGCTTCAATTCTTGCGATTATTTTTTTTAATGAAGAAGTTGTACCACTATGAAAAAATGTGAGATGTTTAGAGCATTTTTATGCCGAATTTTAAAAATTCAAATTTGTTTAATTTCGAAATTAAAATTGATTTCGGAGAAAAAAAATTAGTAAAACCTTTTTTTTTTAATTGCAGAATTTTCCAAAAATAATTTATATCAGGCGGCCACCGTGGTGTGATGGTAGCGTGCTCCGCCTACCACGCCGTATGCCCTGGGTTCACGCCCCGGGCAAAGCAACATCTAAATTTTAAAAATAAGGTTTTTCAATTAGAAGAAAATTTTTCAAAGAGGAGTCGCCTCTCCGCAGTGTTTGGCAAGCTCTCCGGGTGTGTTTCTGCCAGAAAAGCTCTCAGTGAAAACTCATTTGCCTTGCAGATGCCGTTCGGAGTCGGCATAAAACATGTAGGTCCGTCCGGCCAATTTGTAGGGGAAATCAAGAGGAGCACGACGCAGATTGGAAGAGAAGCTCGGCCTTAGATCTCTTCGGAGGTTATCGCGCCTGACATTTATATATTTTTTTATTTATTTAATTTATATCTAAATGTTTTTCAAAATTTTTGGAATTTAAAAAAAATTTGTATCAAAATGTAAAAGTGGAAAGTGGTTTGGCACTACGGCGTCTTCAAACTTTAAATTTTTCTCAACAAATTTCTGTAAATAACCCCACTGTTTTGTGCATACATAAGCAGCTGCACTCACGTTCAACGCCCTTTAAAGGCAATCAGTGTTGGTTTTCCGGGATGTGGAAATTTTTCTGCAAATACGCCAAATGTATTGACGATCGTTATTTATTTATAGCGACAAGTATGTGAGAAAGTTTGTATATACATAAGTATATACATATGAACAAACATATACTTACTCCCAGGTATACACTTTACTATGCTCTACCATCTTGCATTATTTTCTCGTTGCATTTTTAATTCGCAATTCTTGGTGGCATTTTACAATTTCTCATTGCTAGCTGCAACCGCTACTACTGATCCTTTGCTCACTGTCATACCACAATTTGTGGCATGTTGTTGCATGTCTTTTAATTTTGTTCATGCTTTATTTTAACCTCTGACCACAAGAGTCTGATGCCATACATTAAAATGCTAGCGCGTTAAATTGCGTACAAGAAATTGGTTGAACAGCATATGAGAAAAAAAAAATTCAAATATAAACAAGTAAGGAAGGCTAAGTTCGGGTGTAACCGAACATTACATACTCAGCTGAGAGCTTTGGAGATAAAATAAGTGAAAACACTATGTAGGAAAATGAACCTAGGGTAATCCTGGAATGTGTTTGTATGACATGTGTATCAAATGAAAGGTGTTAATGATTATTTAAAACGTAGTGTTCCTTAGTTCTATAGGTGGACACCTTTTCAAGATATCGCAATAAGGGTGGACCAGGGGTGACTCTAGAATGTGTTTGTACGATATGGGTATCAAATTAAAAGTATTAATGAGGGTTTTGAAAGGGAGTGGCCCTTAGTTGTATATGTGAAAGCGTTTTCGATATATGGACCAAAATGTGGACCAGGGTGACCCAGAGCATCATCTGTCGGGTACCGCTAATTTATTTATATATGTAATACCACGAACAGTATTCCTGCGAAAATTCCAAGGGCTTTTGATTTCGCCCTGCAGAAGTTTTCATTTTCTTCTACTTAATATGTTAGGTGTCACCCCCCTTTTACAAAGTTCTTTCTAGAGTTATATTTTGCGTCAATAAACCAATCCAATTACCGTGTTTCATCTCTTTTTCCATATTTGGTATAGAATTAAGGCATTTTTTTATTTTTCGAAATTTTCGATATCGAAAAAGTGGGCGTGGTCATAATCGGATTTCACCCATTTTTAACACCAAGATAAAGTGAGTTCAGATAAGTACGTGAAATTAGTTTAGTAAAGATACATCGATTTTTGCTCAAGTTATCGTGTTAACAGCCGAGCGGAAGGACAGACGGTCGAATGTGTATAAAAACTGGGGATGGCTTCAACCGATTTCGCCCATTTTCACAGAAAACAGTTATCGTTATAGAATCTATGCCCAACCAAATTTTCACAAGGACCGGTAAATCTTTGTTCGACTTATGACATTAAAAGTATTCTAGACAAATTAAATGAAAAAGGGCGGAGCCACGTCCATTTTGAAATTTTCTTTAATTTTTGTATTTTGTTGGAGTTGAATTTTAACATAATTTACTTATATACTGTAAAGATATTAAATTTTTTGTTAAAATTTGACTTAAAAAATTTCTTTCTTTAAAAAAGGGGCGTGTTCTTCATCCGATTTTGCTAATTTTTATTTAGCACATATATAGTAGTAGTAACGTTCCTGCCAAATTTCATCATGATATCTTCAACGACTGCCAAACTACAGCTTGCAAAACTTTTAAATTACCTTCTTTTAAAAGTGGGCGGGGTCCCGCCCACTGTCCAAAATTTTACTGATCTTCTATTCTGCTTCATAAGGTCAACCCACCTACCAAGTTTCATCGCTTTATCCGTCTTTGGTAATGAATTATTGGAATTTTTCGGTTTTTCGAAATTTTTAATATAGAAGAAGTGGGCGTGGTTATTGTCCGATATCGTTCTATCATTTTAAATAGCGATCTGAGATGAGTTCTCAGAAACCCACACACCAAATTTCATCAAGATACTTCAAAATTTACTCAAGTTATCGTGTTAACGGGCAGACGGACGGACGGACATGGCTCAATAAAATTTTTTTTCGATACTGTTAATTTTGATATATGGAAGTCTATATCTATCTCGATTCATTTATACCTGTACAACCAACCGTTATCCAATCAAAGTTAATATACTCTGTGTGTAAACATGCTGTCAGTTAAGTTGCTCTGGATTTGCATCTAAAATTTTGACTCAACTGCAGCTGTAACTGTCGCTAAAGCTGCTATGCCCTTCGCTTGCGTTTTTTTACTCTCTAACGTTTTCATCGTTTTCTGCATTCTTCGTTGTATTGCTCTGTTTTTTTTTTTCTCATTCAAATACCATACATTACAGCTGTCACTCGAATTTGTGTTGCATATTTTACGGCGCTACTTTTAATTTTGTGTAAAATTGTCAGCTGCGCGTTGGCGCGTTTGGGCGGATGCTCGCATTGCTAGCATATTCAAATTTATTTCAAGCTTTTTACTATCATCCAATAGGGTGGTCACAAACATTATAAAGTTTAATTTTTGTTAAACATTTACAATTTCAAAGCACTCAATTTAACATGGCCGCCTGACAACGGAGAGTGTAGTTTGGAGAGTTCCCTCATTATTAGCTCCAAACTTCTTTTCCTTATTGGCGTAGCTTACATCTATGGGATGTAAGCTTGAAGCGGCACTACAGAAGGAGTTAAGCCATTTCTTTTACGCGTTTGCTCGGCGCCCCACTTTGGGCGCGTATCTAGCTACCAAATCGTTAACAACACTGAAATCAATTTTATACAAAATAAAAGGAAATTAAATTACATGCTTCGCGGTAGCCGTATATGTGAAAAATAATAATAAAATATAGCCAATGCTTTTTTAATGCTCTCAGTTTCTGTAGTTTATAAAAACCAATAGTCTACTTATTATTAGCGATAAACTCTTTCCCTTCGAGAAAAGTTTATTTGCGTAGCTTATATCTGCGGAATGTAAACTGAAAGCGACACTAAAGAGGGAGTAAATCCATTTCTTTCATGCGCTTGCTCGGCGCCCAACTTTGGGCGAATTTATGGCCTCTTACTCTTCAAAATCACTTAAGTGAACTTTATGCACAATTAAAAAGCTCAGTACCATGCTTTATGGCAGAAATATATGAAAAAAAAAAATAACAATTAACATTTCTTTATTGTCTTCAGAATCTCTATTTTGGCGCAGCGAGAAGTCTTCTCATTATGACCACCAAACTCCTTTTCCTCCGACAAAAGCTTACGCATTCCACTCTATCCTTAATTTGAAGTACAAAACTATTAGCGTGCGTGGCATAAGCACCTAAGCTAAAACCGACTGTTAAGGGATTAGGAGAGTGTAAAGTCATTTATTTTATGCATTTTTCGGCGCCCAACTTTGGGCTTATTGTTTTTTGCCGAATTATTGTTCTGGTTACTTTAAAAATGCCTTTAATAAAAAATACTGCATCATCGGTCTAAAGACTCTTTAAAACGTTGCCATCAGTTACAATAAAGAAGGGGGTTTTCGTTACTTAAAAATACTTTAGATAAAAATCCTACAATAACTACATTAAGTCCTTTCGTAAATTCCTTAAAAAAATGTCATCAGTTGTTTTTGGTTGTTCTCTGTGACAAACCACTATTAAGTTTTAAAGTTTCACTTCGCTGCACTCATTATGGTACCGCTAACCCTTATTTGTATTGGTAGGTTTTGATTTGTAAACTTGGTCGTCGTATTTACTCTTCAATCTGCTAGCGTATTAGATTTTTCCATCTCGCTTACTATGGGCATTTGTGCAAGGGTACAGAAGAATCCTTGAATTTGTTCGGGCTATCTGTAATATCCTAAAGAGTTGGTTGGCTCAAGGAAAAAAATTTTTCATTTTTTTTATGGTGGGGGGATGAAATGCTTCATGCACTTATGGCAATTTAAAAGCCTCTGAACCTATAAGACCCTCTGAGTGAGAAAGTTCTTTCTTATTCTTCTGGTGCTACTCGCCAAAATCTATCTTCGCAGGGTCCGCGCCATACTTTCGGTGCGGAAGCGCGCTAGTTGATCTCATTGATAACTACCACGCTAAAAAGTAGGTAGTTACCTTCTCGTTTAATGAAAAATAGGAGCCCCTTGTATCTGTTGAACGTATCTCATCTGACACCTACGCAAGTCATGTTATTGATTACATTTTCTGGGGAGCTTTAGTTTAGTAAGCTTCATAGAGCAAACATTTTCAATTATCCAGCTAGTATTTTCTCTACATAAAAGTTAAAATAAAATAAAGTAAGTAAAAATTAAAATGAGGTTGTGTGTAAAATTTGTATCCTAAAAACCACTTTACTTCTGAGATCTTATAAGGAATATACTTTCAATATTTAACTTACAAGCATTTTGTTTCAAAAATAAGGTTGTAGCATGTTACTGAATTTCGGTTCATTTATAAACTAACTTTTAACTAACTTCAAAATAACTAGTTTTAAGTTAATTGAAAAGTCACGCAAACTTGCCTTGATGATTGTATAGAGAACATGGCGATGGTTGCAAATCCACTAAGCTGAGCACTAAAAGGTAATACACCCACATCAGTTGAATTTCCTACAGGCCACCTATGTATACAAACTCACAATCACGTTGTCGTCTTTAGTAATAACAATTGACAACTGTTGTCACACAAAATTTGTAAGAAATATTGAAATGTGTCAAATAAATGCATGAATGCCAAAATATATTAAATTTTCAGCAAATTTCCCGTCCACATGAATAAGAAAGGCGGAGAAGGCTAACACACATTCACACGTACAATGTAAAATTGTGAGTATATTTCGATATATTGCTGCACAAAAAATATTTTCCAATATAAGTTTTTTGTAATATTTTGTGTTCATTTTCTACGCTCGATACTTTATAAGAATTTTACACTTTACAAACGTTGCTGGTAAGCAAGAAATATGAGAAAAGTAAAATAAAATAAAGTAGCGTTTCAATAAACATATGTACATACAGCAGCGAACAGGAAAATAGAAGTGGCAATCGAATTGAAACTTCGTCAATTAAACATTCTTTTTAATTTTCGATATTTTGAGTAAAACCTTCACGAAAATTTCAAATTTATGTCTGTAAAATTCCAAAAAATATTTTCTAGTAAACATGGCGGTTTGTAAACTTTGCACTTTCTCTATAATATCAATTATTTAATTCTAATTTTATTTTACTTAACTTTATTTTATTTTTTCCTTAAGCTCCATTTTGGGCTATACATTATACATCGGTTGTATACAACAAGACATATAAAGATATTTATACTAAATATAGGTACATAAGCTTTACCCGGCGTACGTTGTAACGCCTGAGATCGAATGAATTTTGCGTTATTTTTTCTGTTTTGTTTGTTGATAATTTAGTTTATTGTTCTGTAAATTGAATTGAATTATGTACGCATATTTGGCGAAATTTTCGTTTAAAACATTTTGTTGCGGCAAAGGAGCTTTACGACAGATCACCTTGGCAGACGCGGGTGGTAGATCGCTTGGAGGCAATGTAGCGGGCGGTAGATTATCTGCGGGTGTGGACTGTATGATGCGGGTTTATACTTACGCAAATATATCCGGCTGCAACCGATAAATTGATGGCGTGATGCACCACGGTGAACACTATGATGCGTCCTTTTCAGGGATTACTTGTGGTAGTTTGTGCGAAATCACTTCAAATAATTCAACACGAATGATGTTGCTCGATTAGCACAACCAACTTTAATTTAAATATGTATTTTACTGGGTTTTACAATCTTTCAAATAATTTAAAGGCGGGCGGTGAAAAAATGGCACGTTTCCCTTTTTTTCACTTGCTAGCGAATAATCATCCAAAATATAACAAAACGTTGCCTTCAGCAACTAATGGGCACTACTTTGCCGGCACAAATGTACTGCCTTATCAGCAGATAATCAATCATAGCGCCTAATTGGGTACAATGCATTGCATGATTCATCATACCGCCGCCCTTGAACTATCCGTGCATGTATACAAGATAGGTTCAACTAAAACTTATGAATATTTACAAGGCGTTTGAAACTTAATATTGAAAAATTCACAAATTTTAATTTCTTTAAATATTCAAACGTTACGTTAATTTAACAACAGTTCGATCTTTAAATAGATTTCAAATTTCATTAAATATGCAAAATTTACTTTAATTTTACAATGACTAAAACTTCGAACAGACTTCACATATTTAGGTTTACTTATAATTATACAAATGTAATTATAAAGCTGGATGTCACAAATATAAACTTTTTTTTTCCAAATTTCGAACTTCAAAGAATGTGGACTTAAAAATATTTAAGTTTAATTATAGTTACTTAAATATAATCAAACAGATTGATAATTATAAATTTTACAGTTTGTATTTGCGATATACATATGCAGCAGAATTCTTAGTTAGATGCATACCAAGTGTGGATGTAATTGTTCAACCCATTACGACTCGCAGAATAGATCTCCTTTGGTAGGCAGAAGGCACAATCTGTTTATTGGTCGCACGTATTCCCCATTACTTGTTCTCACTGTTACGACTCGCACATTTCCATCCTTCCCAGGGTGACAATGAATTACCCTAGCAAGCGTCCACTTTGTAGGTGGAGTTCGTTCATCAAACAGAGCGACAACATCTCCTTCTTCGTAATTGCGTGAAGATTTGAGCCATTTCGTTCGGCGTTGCAAGTTTAAAAGATATTCATCTCGCCATCGGTGCCAAAAATGTTTTCGTATTTCGGAGATTAGGTGCCATCGTTGAAGTAGATTTCCACATGACCCTTGACCCTCAGGTTCTGGGATCGACTTCAATGGCTCACCGATGAGAAAGTGACCAGGCGTTAAGGCTTCAAGGTCGGTCGCGGTAGTTGGATTCCCGCATAGAGGGCGCGAATTAACGCATGCATCAACTTCAGCTAGCAATGTACTGAACTCTTCGAAGGATAATAAGCTCCCCTCAAGAATGCGTTTAATGTGGTATTTTACGCGCTTTACACCGACTTCCCAATATCCACCCATATGTGGCGCAGTTGGTGCGTTGAAATGCCACTCGACGTTGGAGTCGGCGAAAAATGCTCGTAGTTTATCATCTGCCATACACTTCTGATATCTCTCCCGAAGTTCTCTGTCAGCGCCAACGAAGTTCGTGCCATTATCGGAATACATGGCCTTACAATACCCTCGACGACTGATAAAACGTTTGAAAGCATTGAGAAAGGCGGTCGTCGATAAATCGCCTACAAATTCCAAGTGCATTGCGCCAGTACACATGCAGATCAATGAGCAAATGTAACCTTTCGTGGACTTTGACCCTCTACCATGTGCAAATTTATACGTGTATGGACCAGCAAAATCTACAGCAGTTCGTGTGAAGCAGCGAACATACGTAGTACGAGACGACGGCAGGTCGCCCATCGACTGAACGGAAGTGTTGCGGTTTAAGCAAGTACATTTAACACACTTATGATATACGCTTCTAATTAGATTGCGGGCGCCAATCACCCAATAGCGATGCTGTAGAACTACTGTCATTATGCGAGGCCCTGCGTGTAGGGTATACTGATGTATGTCAGAAATTATCAATTTCGACAGCGGAGCGTTTTTAGGTAAAATGATAGGATGCCTTGCATCAAGCGAGACGTCTGCTGATTTTAGACGACCTCCAACCCTCAAAATACCAGACGGATCAAGATACGGTTGCAGGCGCAACAAGCTACTTCGCAGGGGAATGGGTTTTTCTCCCTGCAATGAGAAATTTCGTTCGCAAAATAAGTACGTTGAGTATACTTAATCAATCTTAGTTCGGCCTCGGCCAATTCCTGACAGTTAGGGGTGCCACTCGTTCGTTTAAGCGTGTGATTCCTTTTGGCGCGAGTATTGTGTGTAAACCTTAGCACATAAGCCATAACCCTTCGTAATTTTGAAAACGTAGAATATTTAATTATGACTGACCAAGTAACCTCGGGTACTGTAATATGAACGGCGACCCTTTTACGTAGGCCCAGGTCAGTTAAATGCGGTTCTTGCGAAGCTTGCTTCCAAAATTGATCTTCGCCATGCAAAAAATCTGGACCAGACCACCACAACTGATGTTGAACGAGTTCTCGAGGTGTTATGCCTCTCGATGCACAGTCTGCAGGGTTCTGTTCGGAGCGTACATGTTGCCAGCACTCAGACGGTAAAACTCCTTGAATATCGGCCACGCGATTTGCGACGAACGTTTCCCATCTGCTGGGATGACCTTGCAACCACGCCAAAGTAATAGTGGAATCAGTCCAAGCGTATAACGGATAGCGGAGTTCGTTCCAGCTCTGTGAAATACTTCGTACTAACTTAGAAGCGAGGTGCGCAGCGCATAGCTCCAAACGAGGTAGTGTTGTAGACTTGATTGGCTCTACCTTGGTCTTGGCCGAAATCAAGGCTACTGTGATTTGACCATTCCTATGGACTGTTCGTACGTAGATAACCGCGGCGTAAGCTCGTTCGGAGGCATCCGAAAAAACGTGTAGTTCGCTTGATGACTCAGAGGCGTTGCAACCTACCCAACGAGGCACTTTCAGCTCGGTTAAACTTTGTAGCTCAGAGCGATGTTCAGACCAACGTGTTGCGATTGTTTCCGGTACGAGCTCATCCCAACCAACCTCGGCGCGCCAGATGTCCTGAAACCATATTTTAGAATTAATCGTAGTTTAGGCAAGCATGTCCAACTGATCGAAAAGCGTGCTAGTGTCCGACAGAAATGCTCTCTTCGACAAAATTTTAGGCGGTTTCTTGAGCTTGATTGCGAAAGTGAAATAATCCTCATCTGTATTCCAAACGAGACCTAAAGCGTGTACATCTTTCCCTTCAGCAAGGTAGTGAGAAATATTTTCCGAATCGCTGGATATCCCGTTCCTTAGCGGCACGCAATTTGAAGCCCACTTGCAAAGTTCAAACTCACTTTCGAGAAGTATTTCGGAGACATTTTTTTGCAGCAACTTCAGCTCATGCTTACTTGAAGCACCGGTCAACAAATCGTCCATATAAAAATCGCGTTGAATGACAGCCGCAGCCTTTTCGCAACTACGTGATGAGTACCGTATACTTTCTTGCAGCGACTTGACGGCCAAATGAGATGCGGCGGCGACGCCGTACGTCACCCGTAGAATTCTGTAGTCTTGGATTGGATGTGACGGATCACTTCGCCAAACAATCCGTTGCAGGTCGATGTGCTTCGGTGAAACACATACCTGCCGGTACATCTTAGCAATGTCAGCGGTAACGGCATACGGGTGGGTACGGAAGCGCAGAAGAATGGATACCAAGGTTTGTTGCAGTTGCGGACCAACAAACAGTGCATCGTTGAGCGAGTACCCAGTCGATGTCTTAGCGGACGCGTTGAATACGACTCGCAATTTGGTCGTAACACTCGACTCCTTTATAACAGGATGGTGTGGCATGTAGAAGGTCGGACTTGTCGTTGCGGATGCGGCTTCCATGTGATTCATGCTGATGAGCTTCTGCATAAAGTCGTTGTATTGCAAACGTAAATCAGTATCGGCGGCAAGCTTCCTCTCTATACGTAAAAGATTACGAACGGCCTGGTTCCTAGAGTCTCCCAACGGTACATCAGATTTTAACGGCAATTCGACGACGAAACGGCCATCTGGAGACCTTTTATGCGTTTCCTGAAAATGCTGTTCGCAAAATTGTTCCTCCCTAGTTAAATGCGTTTTTTCCGGTGCATCTTCCAATTCCCACAGCCTAGTCAACGCTCTTTCAAGCTATATATCACAAAAATACGTTTGCAAACAAGGGGTAGATGGATTGTCAACACTGCCGAAAACCATCCAACTGAAGACTGTACGCTGAGTCGCCGGCGTTCCACAAGGACCCTTCTGAATTTCTGGGCGCATAAGCTGATCCATAACATCCATTCCTATAAGCAAATCAATACGACCAGGCCTCATAAACCGTGCAGTTGTGGCGACAGTTTGCGTTGGCAAATCCCCCGTAATTTTCGGCAACATTAATGCATTTACTGAGTAGCAATCATTCGAAAAGTTGGACAGAAGCGAAAGCGAAACCTGACCTCTAGCGCGCCCTCCTTGAGATGATAGCATCAGACGATTTCCTCGGTAAGCCCAGACGACGAACACACGACTCAGTCACGAAGGAAGCGTGCGACCCAGAGTCAAACAACAGACGAGCTTGCTGAAAGCGACCAGCACAGTCTCTAATCCTTACCAGAGCAGTAGCCAGCAAAATTGTCCTACTCGTAGATAATGGGTCAGAATCGGTTTTTAGGCACGAAAATACAGATTCAGTGGCGGGGTTGACTGCCGAAGAAGTGGTCGCAGAAAGAGCGGTTGTATCGTTCCCTGAAGTAGTACCTGCGTCGGCGTAGTTCGTGCTGATTTGCTTGGTTTCGGCGGAGTTGCTGATGTTGGATGCGGCTGGAGTCCCATGGAGTAAGGTGTGATGGCGTTGTCGACAAAGGCGGCACGACGACGAACTATTGCAACGAGGCTTAAAATGTCCCGAACTCAGACAGTTCAAACAGAGGCTCGAGTCCTTCACAAATTTTGTTTTAGCGGTGGCGTCCAGACGACTAAATTTTTCGCAGCTATAAATCTTATGATCCCCCTTTCAAAAAGGGCAACTAGTCGTATTCTGGGTGGATGTGGCATGAAGAGATTTGGTGGGCTTGGTAGCAGTAACATCTTTGCTTGGCTGTACCGGAGTAGCTGACGATAGCATCGAGAGTGATCTGCACCTAATTTCTAAAAATGTTACTAGCTGCTCGAAAGTTGGGGGTTCACCGCTAACTAGTGACAACTCCCATTGTTTCCTGGTTTCGAAGGCGAGTTAACCTACTAGTTCATGAACGAGACAGTCGTCCCAGAAATCGACGGGTCGGCCTAACGCTTTCAGTTCACGAATGTGCTGCTGATATGGGTTGAGGACACCTTTTACTGAGATGGCGGTGTCGCTTGTTGCTTTGCGGATATCGGCCATAGCTTTGAAATGCGATTCGATGATGACGCGCATGATCTTGAAACGCGACATAAGCAAGTCCCATGCCTCCTTGTAATTTGCATCACAAATTTGGAAACCGCTGACGACTTTCAAAGCTTCGCCCTTTAAGCAACTCCGTAAATAGTGCATTTTCTGTCCGTCCGACAGCGCGGTATTACTGACAACCAGTGAACAGAAGGAGTCGTAAAAGCCTACCCATTCAGTTGAGTCGCCTGAAAATGTGGGTAGCTCTATTTTGGGTAAACGAATGGAGGCAGACACGGTTGTAGAAACATTTGTTGGTCGGGTTACATTCGGGGATGAGGCTTCGGTGTGACACTTTTTGGCACGGCTAAAATTTGCTAAGGCCATAGCGTACCAAGTCTCGGCTTGAGTTCGTGTACTCTCTTCCACTGCAACGTTATCGGCACCACAAGCGACGTCCACCTCATCCTGTGCAGCGTTGAATCGAACCCATTGTTCGTCCAAGAGTTTCAAATAACTCTCAACTTGGTCGGTATCTAACAAAAATGTACCATCCATGCCTTTTGTCATGTACCTTTTTTATTGCGTTCAACGCAGAGTCCCGTGTTTTCACAGAGGCTAACATTTTTGTAGTTGTTGTTTTAGTTTACAGTACTTGCAGAGCGAGGAAAAAAACAAATTCTATAAATGTACGTATGTAACGCTATTCGTAGAAGGCAAATAATTGTCACGATTGCTTACTAAAATGCGCAAATGTACAGCTCTATGAAAATATTGTTCGCTGAGTTGTTTGTGTAGAGAAGGGTATACGGATTCTGCAGTGCAATGAATGCGTGTACGCGTAGAGGGCAAATGACAGTCAAATAGAAATGACTTGAATTGTTAGTATTTTTGCAAATATGTATGCGTAGCCGGAGAATGAAAATTCAATTGATTTGTAATTTTTCCAACGAAGTCAAATATGCGGTGTATATATAAATTAAAAAGGTTAAAATTGCGAGCGATGCGGGCGATCCGGCTCGAAGGGCCAAAAAATGTTGCGGCAAAGGAGCTTTGCGACAGATCACCTTGGCAGGCGTGGGTGGTAGATCGCTTGGAGGCAGTGTAGCGGGCGGTAGATTATCTGCGGGTGTGGACTGTATGATGCGGGTTTATACTTACGCAAATATATCCGGCTGCAACCGATAAATTGAGGGCGTGATGCACCACGCTGAACACTATGATGCGTCCTTTTCAGGGATTACTTGCGGTAGTTTGTGCGAAATCACTTCAAATAATTCAACACGAATGATGTTGCTCGATTAGCACAACCAACTTTAATTTAAATATGTATTTTACTGGGTTTTACAATCTTTCAAATAATTTAAAGGCGGGCGGTGAAAAAATGGCACGTTTCCCTTTTTTTTCACTTGCTAGCGAATAATCATCCAAAATATAACAAAACGTCAAAATCCATTAGTTGCTGAAGGCAACTAATGGGCACTACTTTACCGGCACAAATGTACTGCCTTATCAGCAGATAATCAATCATAGCGCCTAATTGGGTACAATGCATTGCATAATTCATCACATTTTATTATTGTATCTTATTGTAATGTAAGTGGGTACACAATATTTTTGGGTTTTTCGTTCGGTGCAAAGATAAACAAATTTTTTGGCATTCCAACTCTAGAGGAAGCAACATATAGCTGGCCATGGGAAAAGCAAGGACTCTCTAAATTTAATCCTGCAACAGTAAGCGATTGACCTTGTGCTTTGTTGATTGTAATTGCAAAAGCAAGGCGTACAGGAAACTGTAAGAGCTTAAAATTGAATGGCAAATCTGTAGGAATCATTTCTATCCGTGGTATGTGCACATCTTCACCTTTGCTTTTACCGCTGATGATTGTTGCTTCGATTACATTCGGCATTCATTTCTTAACGCAAAGTCTGGTTCTATTGCACAATTTTGGTGGATCTAAATTCCGAAGAAGCATGAGTGGTGAGCCAATTTTAAAAGTTAATATATGCGCAGGCATTCCAGGTGGTTCTAAAGAGTTTAGAAATTCAATTGGATAATTCACAATTTGATCTTCATCTGTAACTGTGTCGATCGATTTATATTTCGTTACTTCACCAGGAATTTGGTTTTGAATGCGATCATTGATTTTGTTAACATGATCATTTTTGGGAGCTAAGATTGCTGGTTCGCATAGCCAAAAAAAAAAAAAAAATTTTATTTAAAATTCTTAATTCTGAAATATGAAAAACCTTCGTCTACACTGAAGCTAACACATTTTTTTAACGGCGGCAGATTACTAAACGTCCAAAAGGAATAACAGCCAAACTCAACAATGCAGTCAAACTTTAGGTGTTGAAATAACCTAAGTTTTTACAGCAGCCATAGTTCAGAAAAATCCCATTTGTAGGGAATGTGCCACGCCCCCTTTTTCCAAATTCCACATTTTACTGGAGGTGTTAGGCCTTAACGTCATATAGCTCCTCACCAATTTTCATTATCCTATCATTACTACATTCCACATTTTCTTGGTGATGTTAGGGATTGACCTCATATAAATCCTTACTGAATTTCGATGTTCTGGCATGTATACCTTCAGAATTATGCAGTACCAAAGATTCCATTTGTATGGGAGGTGCCACGCCCCTTTTATATATCGAAATTATTTTTAGCCTAAAACCTTCCTGTTGATCGGATAGCCAAAACTTGGTGATGATTGAAGTGTGGGAAATACGTTTCCATAGCGAACATACATATTTTATTTTATTTTATTTGATTTATATATATATGATTTATATGATTTATATATATATATTCATAATAATTTGTAAATTACATGTCAATGCCTAAAAATTTTATTTTATTTTATTTTATTTTTTGTTTGTTTGCTGTTTTATTTTATTTTCTTTTCTTTTCTTTTCTTTTCTTTTCTTTTCTTTTCTTTTCTTTTCTTTTCTTTTCTTTTCTTTTCTTTTCTTTTCTTTTCTTTTCTTTTCTTTTCTTTTCTTTTATTTTCTTTTATTTTATTTTATTTTATTTTATTTTATTTTATTTTAATTCGTTTTATTTAATTTTGTTTTATTTAATTTATTTTTTTTATTTTATTTTATTTTAAATCTCTTTATTTTATTTAAATTTTGTGATCTTGTTTCTCATACTGACTTCACCCTATTCAAATTCCTCTCTTTTTTATCAATTTCCCTGGCCCATCTTCCTCTCTCCTTCTCCTCACCACTCCTCTTTCCTTCTGATTGTTACTTCCATTAACACAAAATTGTTCGCTTTTATTTCACATTATCTCTGTGCCTGTTTACATCTGTTCCTCTTTCTCTAACTGTTTTTCATTCCTATCTTCTCACATTCAAAATATTCCTCTCTCCCTCTATTTTATCACTGTTTCCCTCGCCAATCTTTTTCTATCTAATATTTAATTTGTTGGGCACTATTATTGAACAAAAAGTGTGAGATTAAACCGAGTGAGTATAATTAGCCTTATGCATGAAAGGTGAGCATTTGCTCAGACTAAACTTTTTGAGTAGAAGCTGTTTCTGTTTGAAAAATTGCGTCTGAAAAAATGTTCACTATTAATGCATGTCGCCTCAAAAAGAATTAATAGCCCACCACGCGCTCTCTATACGCAAATATCAATGAAAACAAAAGTAGACAAAAAGTAGGCTAGAAATCTGTACACGGCAAGACGGACGGCCGCCGTGGTGTGATGGTAGCGTGCTCCGTCTATCACACCGAAAATCCTGGGTTCGCGCCCCGGGCAAAGCAACATCAAAATTTTAGAAACAAGTATTTTCAATTAGAAGAAAATTTTTCTAAGCGGGGTCGCCCCTCGGCAGTGTTTGGCAAGCACTCCGAGTGTATTTATGCCATGAGAAAGCTCACGGTGAAAACTGATCTGCCTTGCAGATATCATTCGGAGTCAGCATAAAACAAGTAGGTCCCGTCCCGCCAATTTGTAGGAAAAATTAAAAGGAGCACGACGCAAATTGGACGAGAAGCTCGGCCTAAGATCTCTTCGGAGGTTATCGCGCCTTACATTTATTTTTTATTTAAGACAAGTTTTGCTCTATGAAAAATAACATCATAAATAAATCATACCACCCCCAAGGAGTCTCATTCCTCTCTTAATCAATATTTCTGAAGGCATATAAATTATTGAGTAACTCAAAACGTTTTGATGATATCAGCAGAAGGCAGAAAGTCCAGTAAATGTTAATCAATAATACTAATATTTCAATTGTTAAGCAAAATATACAAACAATTTTAGAATAAAAGAGACAACTTGAGTCGCAAGTCAATGCTACGCTAAGTAGTTGCTAAGTGTGAATGCTGCATACAAAATTGGTACTAGAATAACAAGTATTTAAATAGAAACGAATGTGTGATTTTAATGTCAAGCAAAAATGAAATAACGGTCAATAGACTTAGATATGAGAAAAATTTTGTTTTCACGAAAACAAAAAATGCTTATAAAGCAAATGTCAAAATTGAAGAGGCACATAAAAATAAAATACCAAATTGATTCACATAAACATTTGTACTTACACTGACAAATATTTCTACTACATGCATATGTATGTATGTGTTTACTATAGGGATCTGTATTTTATTGCTTTTGCTGTATGAGTATGTGATTATTTGCTAAGATATGACAATAAAAATATTTTTGTCAGCTGCCAAAAACTTTTTAGAACATGTCTGCGTTTTGTGGTTAAACGGAAGTATCAATAACATAAATAAATAAATAGAAACTAAAGTTTCATATAATGGTTTAAATAACGAAAACAAAGTTAGATGTGTATGCAAATACGGATTACCCTGTAGGAATTTGAGCAATTCAAAAAGTAATTGTTTTTTCGCTAGTTGTTTTAAAGCTAACTATAAAGTTGCTGTTTTGTAGTTCGTTCTTAAGAAGTGATAGTTACTTAATTTAACGATTTTTAATATGGCTACAAAAGATTTTGATACAAACCGGTTAATAAAACAAGCCACCTGTTCTTACGGGGTTTAAATTGATAAGAAATTCGAATCGTCTAAAATAAAAATCTACATACATTTTTGAAGTATCTAGATTGTGAATAAGTAAAAGCCGAATCCTCTACATCTGTACCAGACTACTAATATGTGGTAAAGATCCTGTATATGAGTAAGCAAGTGAGGGATACGATGGAGTGGAGGGAGTGAAAAAGAGGAGATAAAATACAGAGTTAGAAGAAAAATTAAAAAAAAAACATGGAAATTCAGAGGAACCGGATGGAATCGGAAAGGAAAGTATCAGTAGACAAAGGAATGTGAAGAAATGGAAGAAAAAGAAGTGAAGATAGAAGAAGTAGAAGAGGAGGAGGAAAAGGAACAGAGTTAGGGGTAAAATGCGGGGAAGAACGACATAAAAGAAAAGGAAGGATGAGGGGAAAAACCAGGAAGAGGAAGAAGAAATATATGAAATAGTAAAGGTGCGATAGGAAAGCCAAAAGGTAGAAATAATAAAAAGATAAGGAAAAGAAATAGCGAAATGAAAAGAAAGAAGATGAGGGAGAGCCCCCAGCGGGTTATGGGGTTAGAATGTGCCGCGGTAGGTATGCCTGTCGTAAGAGGCGACTAAAATACCAGATTCAAGGGGTTGTATAGCACAAGCTTTTCAGGTTGCCAGCACAATATATGGTTTCTCCAAACCAAATTGTCAACCTCACCTTCGAGCGGCGAATCTCGTTTCACTAACAGGCGAGGCTCTGGTGACCCCAAGCTCCTCAAGGAACTAGCACCTTAATGGAGCTGTGTTACCGGAGCGTACCGGATCTGTATCCGGCAAAGGAGCGTCACACCGATAACACTCTCCAAAGCCTTCGGGGAGTAACCTTATCGCTACAACAACGACAACAACAACAACATGAGCGAGAGTAAAACGTTGAGGAAGAATAGAAGAAAATAAAAATAAAAATAAAACAGAAAGTTTAAAGGAAAACCAAGAAGTGAGAGGGACGAAATTTCGAAGACGTACCCATCCCTGCTTGAACCATATGCTTTTAAAAAAATGAGAATTTGACAGCTTCTGGCCAATATGGAACAGTTGAAAAACGACAGTCGTTAAACAACATCTGTGCGCCGATACGGTATCCAAATAACAAGATAACGTTCAGCATAATTGCGCTTATTGTAAAGGCGATAATTGCTGGGGTATACTCAGTTGAGCAACTGAGATGCAAATTGTTTGGCACTGTATTAATTCTATCGCTGCTACTAGATCATCAGCTAACGAAAAGTATTGTAAGAAAAATCGAAGGAGACTGTTTGGCACTGTTGTTAGTTCTATAGCTGCTCGTAGATCAAGAGGTGGTGAAAAGTAGTTTGAAGAAAAATCGGGGGAAACCAGTTTTGTCTAACCTCAGGCACCGATTTCAACATTGAAGTCATCCAACAACCAAACTATAGCTAGCGGACAATGCAAAACACCGAAAGACAGCCTTTGTGCCACTAATGTAGTAGGCGGATCAATGTTGGATCTGCTGAGAAGCAAATTAAACGATAACTAAAAACGAATTAAAAGCTAAGTAATTAGTTTAAGCGGTTGCCCATCGCAATCCCAAGAGGGTAGCCTAACTTATTACTTTAGGCAGTTCATGCGTGTGTGTGCGCGTACTGTGACCTCCTTTTGTTGAGGTTAAGATACGCTTAAAGATATCCGAATGACCATGAACTCTCATATATTTATATAGAAATTATGGCTAAATCCATATGCATGTGTGGGCGTAGATGCGTATTTTGCTATTTGTATGCTTGACTAATTCTCATTCATTTTGTTTTGGGCCTCAAGGAGTCAGCTGATTTGTCAATTTTTTTTTGTTGCTGTTGGCATTGTCGCGCTTTTGTTTCGCTAAAATGTCTGTTGTCTGAAGCGTGTTTGCGTGTGTGTGCGTTTGTGTGTGAGTGACATTAAAAGCAAGCGTAAATTTCTGTTTTATAAGAAAAAACATAAAAACAGCCAAAGGCGACTGAAAAATATTTCGAGTGATGCTTCAGAATAAATCGCAAATAAACGTCTGTCAGTTAAGTTTGTTAGTGCATGAGCACACAGATACATATATCGTACGTGTGAGTGCTGAAGAAATTTGTTTATGGCTCGTTTTGCATAGTAGTAAAAATGTTTAAGAAGGGTTGCTATAAAAATATTAAAAGAGACAAAAGTTTATTGCTTTTTTTTTGGGCGTGGCAACAAAACAAAAAATATATTACTGGGTACTTATTTTCAGGGAAATTAGTTGTCAACAGGGTTGCCGAACTCATTGTGAAATGAACGCCATTAAACATTTTTTGTTATTTTTTTACTTTTCATAAAAAGTAGATCAAGATGAGATACCCCCACCAATAAATGCACTGAAATTATTAAGATGACGAGCTGTCTGCCCGTGTTTCCATCCATCTCTCAACCGGAGCGGACTTCTAAGCATATATCTCCACTACTAAGCATATACCTCCCATACAGCCGATTTTTTGGAGCAGAGGGTTTTCGTTCTATCTTTTTCTCTTTAATAGCTTGAAATCTGAAATAACACAGGATGCTGCACATAAGGCATATTTTTTTTTTTTTTTTTTTTTTTTATTGTTCTGATACATTCGTGAAAGTTATGACGTCTTCAGCTCAGTCACGTCCTTATTTGTTTGTTGATAACTTCGTTTAACTCGTCTCGAATTTAAAACATTTAGGGTTATTTTCATAAATTAGTTAGGAGAACATATTTTTTACAAAGATGTGGCGGCACACAACTTTAAACTGTGACTAGGGTTGCCATTTAGCAAAGATAAATGTGGGACTATTTATATTAATGTATTACTAGAAGACCCGGAAGACGTTGTCCTGCCCTAAATTTGGCCTATTAGGCCTCCCCCCTCTTCAGTTTTTCCTAGTCCTTTTACTCACTCCTCCCTCCGTCTTTTTCGCTTCATCTATCTCCATCTTCGTCTCATTCTATCTCCTTCTCAATCTCGTTCTCCTTCTCTCTTCTCACTCATCAACAGCTTTCATTTGATATCCATATTGTATAGGTATTCACTGGCCTACGTTTTGGCCTATATCTCGAGACCCTAGTCACCCAGGGGTATGAAAATTACCCTCTACTAAAGCACTCATCAACAGCTTTCATTTGTTATCCATATTCTATAAACACATTCTAGGGGTACTCGGGTCCACGTTTTTGCCTATATATCGAGACCCTGTACGTCGATCGCAACTAAACCTATGTAGTAGCCACTGCGTGAGGTTTACGCAACTTGTGTGAATGTTTGAACAAGATCGACTGACGCATCTCTTCAAACACCGGCGACGAACTAACACACATTTTAGCCTTTCTTTTTATATATATAGATTTTTACTTTTCACACTTCACTATAATATTAAAACGAAATGCAGATTTTCGTTGCTTTTGAAATTCGGCTTAAAAATTGGATATGGAACAACTAAAGACTCTCCTGAATTAAAAAAAAATGTCATAGTACCTCTAAATCGCGGGCCCCCATTATTGCGACTATAAACTGAGATATAACCTATCCTATATTTCAAGTTAGATCAAACTACACACGGGGTGTAAAACAAATTCAAAATCGGTTCAGTAGTTTAGGAGTCCATCGCGGCCATAGATTGTGACACGTGATTTTTATAATGTGATTTTTATATGGAGTTATGAAAGTTAGTCAATCCAGCACAATGTCAAAAACAACAACAACACTGTAATCAGACGAAATAACAATATGTACATACACACATACACACAGCCATACAGCTAATATACAAACATCCTCTGATTTAAGCCGCTTATAAATATACCAGTCAGTTTCCTCGTTATTATTTCTCCCAGGGTCTAGACTTTTCGTAAAAACCTTTCCGAATATCTGTCTGTGTTCCTTTCGTTCCTCTGCGTCTCATATTCGCTGTGACTATATACATACATGTGTATGTATAGTTTATCTAATGCCCTCTGTGCTCTTTGTTACTGTGTTCATGTGTGTGTAGCTGTTTGCTATATGCTCTTACCATAGCTTAATTTTTTTGTCTGCTTACATTGTTGTTGTTTTTGGTGTGCAGCATTGACGTATAGTGACGTGTCCAACTTGTCAATATTCGCAACAATACGTTGAAGTGCAGGCTCAAATATATTTAAGTCATATGATAAATGTCTTACTTTTCAACTAAAATGTATTGTTTTCTGCATAGGGTTGCCAAATCTCAAAAATATAACAACATTCTTACAAAAGTGATATTTTGCATGTGATGTCCGTCCTTTACTTCGATATGACGAAAGTGTATGTTTAGCGCGAATTTTTTTGTAGAGCTGCTACTTACATAATCTTTAATAATTTCAGTAGGGTTGCCAAACATTAAAAATAAATAAACGAGACGTTGATAAAACTACCGATCGACTGTCGTATACTTTTTTTAAGGTATGAACTCTGATTTTTCTACTGCCAACTAGAGGGAGTCTAGCTGCTCCATTGTGCATACCATGATCTGATTGAGCTTTATGTGTGCTTCTTTTGTGTTTCAGGCTGTAATGACTGCGGTAAATTCGAGTACGTATTCAACTAAGAACCAATCGCCGGGAATTTGAACATTTGGAAACTTCATCGTTTTTGACGTTCCACAGTCCTCTGAGGTTTGTTATAAAAGAACACGATCACCGAGATAACTTCTGATGATAACATATGGGTTTGGAATTGCTGCTCCATGGCGGCCAGCAATAACGCGCAGTTGAACGCGTTCCTTACATCTAAGATTGCAAGGAGGACAACCTACTTGGGTTTGGCATTGCCTTGTTATGTTATTTCTACGCTTCAGAGACGTATTAGATTGTGCCTAAAGTGTATCATACTTTTTCATTAAATTCACCATAAAGCTGTTTTCAAACATTAAAAGATTTTGTCATCTTATTTCCCATAACCAAAACATGTTAATACCAGTAGTTGATCTTCCTTTTAATCACGAAAATTTCCATTAAATCAAGCTTCTGAGTGAGACATTTTGTACATACCTAAATGCTAAGTGAAGTGAATGCCTTGCTCCTTTCATTGGTGGCACTTTTTCACTTAAGACATTTTTTTCTTTTTAATTAAATCTACGCCCCGCAAATTTGTTTGTAACTGCCACCCAATACATGGTAGCAAACTTGTTTTCTTCGAAATGTCATTTACGCCCATTGTTGTAGTTAATTTCTGTACGCATAATACACATAAACACAAACAAATGAACGAAGGAAAGCACGAGCGGCATAAAACAAATACTCGTGCCGCAAGAGGATATAATTGCTTATACACAGACTAGTGCTGTTTCGAGCTTTCGACACCGGAAGCTTTTGCTACCGAAAAATGTGGTTTTCGATTGCATTCTATTTCTGGTTTGAATTATTGTGAAATGGAATCAAACGATATTCAGATAATAGTAGAAAAAAGGAAGATACTGGATAATGAAAATCTGAAAAAACGTAAAAAAGCTGTTTTTTCGGTGTCCGGAAGCTTTTAAATATAAATTAACAAAACCGGTTAAAAGCTCTTTGAGAAAAGATATGAAGATTTTCAGGGAAAGTTAACAAAGCTCTGGAGGAAAATCTGAGAAACTTTTTTTGGAAAACGCAAAAAAGCTTTCGCGAAAATTTGTGGACAAAGCTGTGTTTTTGTTATATAACGAAATTGTTAGTTTTTGAGTTTTTGGATACAAAAAGTGCTTACGCAAAGAGTTAAAAAGTCTTCTGCCAAAACTAAAGGAAATTCTGCCAAGATTTTTGAAGAAAATCTCAGAAGCTTTTTGGTATAGTAAAATAGTTTTTTTTGAGGCTTTTTGAGAATTGATTATACGAAGGATCTAGGTAAACTGGGTGTAAAAACGGGTTTTGAAAACTTTCGTTAAAAATTAAAAATAAATTTAAAAAACGAGGTTCTTTAACAATGCTTTTAGAGAAAAATCTGAGAATTTTTTTTCGCACAACTCGAATAAGCATTCCTGAAAGTTTTGTAGATAAAGCTGTGGTTTCGTTGTTAAGTAAAAATTTCCAATTGTGAGCTTTTGGATACAAATACACAGAGCGTTTGCGCAAAAGTTCAAAAGTTTTTGCCAAAAATGAAGGAAGCTCTTTTAGTAAAAAAAACTCAGAAGCTTTTTTGGAAAATAAGAAGTTTTTGGATAATAGAATTCCTTTGAATATGCCTAAGCTTTTCTACGAAAACCTCAGAAACTTTTTTTGAAAAATCGAATTAGTATTTTGAAACTTTTGGGGATCCGGTTTAGAAAAAATTTCCATCTTTCAGCTTTTGGTTGCAAACGCAAACAAAACGTTTGCGCAAAAGTTCAAAAGCTCTTATCAAAAATTAAGAAACTGCAGTCAAGCTTTTCAAGGAAAAATTTGGAAGCCCTTTTTTGGAAAAATAACAATAGAAATTACGCTTTTGCGCAAAGTTTTCCGAAAAATAAGAGTACTTCATAGCTTTTTAAGGAAAATCTCCGGGGATTTTTGAAAAAATAGAATAAGCTTTTTCGAAGCTTTTGGTGAAAAAGCTGTGCAGCTGTGATAGCCTTTTATCCCAAAGTCATTAAATTGGTTGATATTGCCATATTTCCTAAACTTGGTGAAGACGTCCATACAAATACAAAAAGCTTTGCTTCAATCATGGTGATAACCTTCTTGTTTAACTGCTAAGCTAAACAAAAGACGTGAGTTTTCTAGCTATTCTGGGATATTTATCTAACTTCCGACTTCGTTAAGTTGTTTAATATAACGTGCCTTTTCTATTCAGGCTATTGCGCCATGTGGGAGAGCATAGCGATGAGATATCTAAACATTTCCTGAAAAGCTCGCTTTCGTCACATATCTAACACCGAAACACATACACACCTATATGGATTCTACACAATACATTCCTATCAGCTACTTGAGTAAAAGTCAACAGTGACACCTTTTCTTGGCACACTTAAACATCATTAATCTTTTTAATTTTTGCGTTACGTTACGCTTTTGCAATCTTTTTTACGAATTGCTATTTGTTATTTTTTTTTTTCTTTGTTGTTGCTCTTTCAACATTTGCGCAATTACTTGATATTGTCACCGACAGTTTGCGTGTGAGAGCATTGAGGGGCATTCGCTGGTTGACTGTGAAGCAGAACGGTAGTCGGTTCGTGGTACAATCAATTTCCTTAACATTTGAATTATAATTTAACCTAAACCTTTTGTTAATTAAATAAACAAATACATGTATTACTTTTATAAACGTGGTGAGACTATTCATTTTAATCCATTTGGACATTCCTGACATCTCAGAAATGGGATGAACATATTTTACATCCATTCCTACATACGAATTGAATTTTCAATCAACGACACAAGCGAGGGGAAAAATACCACCAGTAAGCGAATCAACGAATAAGTTTAAAAAGTAAAAGAGCAAACGAAATTGCTTCAAACGTCTCTTAACATATTTAAGAGATCATTTGCAACAGTTACAATCGAAAAATTATAACGGCGAGTGACTTTGTATACGTACGCAACAAAAGGTAAACGCAAAAGAATCAACAATCGAAGTAACGAATGTATGAACACAAGCAGAAGGTTAGTTTGTGTGTTTGCAACGACTTCGATACAAATAAAACGACGAGAACGCAACAACAAAAACAAGACAAAAGCAAGAGTAGATTTTTTTTGTTTTGTGTTTTTGCAACGGCTTAAGAGCAACGTAAAAGGGGCAGTGGTGTTTATAGCTGCAATATTAAAGAACGTTCTGGAATTCTATTGAGGAGAATTATTGTGAGCCATACGGGCTGAACAACGGCGAGACGTTGAAGAAAAACCAACGTGATTACAAGTGAATTTCTGCAGAACTGGAAAAAAAAAAGATGCAAGACAATTTTTTTCATATTTGTGGATGACAATTGCATGCAGAAAAGTTAATTGCACTATAATATGGGAAAAATGATCAAATTAAACACTTTAAAGGTTGATCAAATCAACAAATTGCTACAAAACCAAGGTGCGACGGTAATGGGCAATAAAGCAACAAAAATTATTAAATTGACAGAAATGTACGGCGTTGATGAAGTTGATGCTGAAGAGTTGGAGGTAAGCAGCGAAGTTACAGCTATGCAGAAGCAAATGGAAGAAATGCGTGGCATTATTGCGGGGCTAGCTAAGTCTGTAAACGATTTGGTGACAGTACAGACAAGGCAAACGTTAACACCGTCGAACGCCACAACGATTCCAGCAGAAGCAAGTTGCCACGACAACCATTCAACTGCCACAACAGAGGTTCACGCTGAAATACCAAGGAGTTCATCGGAACATGATTTTAATGGTACACCAATAGCAGTTCGTCCATTGTTAGTCCCAATGACGCAACGTGAATGGAAAAGAAGCGCAGTACACGACATCATCGCAATATTACCGGATTTTGATCCATTAAAAGGGAGTTTAACATCGAAACAGTTTGTTGATAAAGTTATACAGCTACGAGAAGCATATGGATGGTCTGAGCAAGAAATTTTGTTAGCCGCTCAATCAAAGTTGAAAGGGGTGGCCAAAGAATGGCTCGATGCACAAACCGTATTTCAACGATGGTCAGCTTTTGTATCAGCATTTCAAACAGATTTTCCTTTCACAATGTGTACGGCAGAAGTGCATACGGAATTATCACGAAGAAAGAGGCGAACAAATGAAACTTATAGTCAATACTATTACGCTATGTTAAATATTGGTAGGCGAGGTAAGGTTGATGAAGAATCAATCAATACATATATTATTGGGGGGTTAAATGACAGTAATTTAACACGAACCCTTATGGAAATGAAATTATCAACATGTAACGATTTATTGCGATCTCTTGATAGTTTAGCAAATGTATATTGTGCGTTCAAAGGTACAGATAGTGGTAATAGAAATGTAAACGAGGTAACACGAAATGTTACTACAGAGAAAAAATATACAAAATGTTTTAATTGCAACGAGTATGGACACATTGCAGCAAAATGTCCAAAGCCTGCAAGAAAGGAAAGATGCGCAAAATGTAACAAGGTGGGACACGATTCTAAGTCTTGCCGCTATGAAAAATCAACGGTTGCAAAGGTAGTTAGTGAAAATTTATATCCACCTTTAATGTCAAGTGTCTTGCTGAATGGTGACCAGTATTCGGCGTTTATCGATACTGGCAGCGACACATCAATCATATCCGAATCCAAAGTACCAACCAATGTGGAAAAGAAAGTATGTGCTAGAAAGTTAGAGGGATTTGGGGGTGCAAGCGTTGAAAGCAAAGAAGAGATTGAAGTAGAATTAGTTATAGAAGGCAGCGCACTTAATACGAAATTGCATGTAGTACCCGACGAGTTTATGCCATACGATCTGTTCATTGGACGAGATGTTTTGTGTCGAAAAGATTGTTCACTAGTTATACAGTCGGGAAATATGCAAATACAGAAAAATACGGCATGGGGTTTTAATGTTAATGTATCATTAAGCAAAGATGAAATGCATGAAGTACTTCACTTACTAGAAAAATACGATGATTGTTTTGCAGAAGATTTAGGAAAGCTTGGACGTTGTAAAACAACAACTATGGAAATCGTTGTCAGCACCGAGAAACCAATTACAGGTAGGCAGTACCAGGTACCTTTTATCCAAAGACCTGTACTTTCCACGATAATTGACGAATTGCTTAAGCACAATATAATTCGTCAGAGTTCATCACCTTACGCAGCTCCAGTTGTAATAGTGAAGAAGTCAAACGGGGAAGATAGAATGTGCGTTGACTTTAGGGCACTTAATGCGGTCACCATAAAAAAACAATTCCCAATGCCAATAGTAGAAGAGCAGTTGTCAAAGCTTGGGGGTAATACGTTTTTTACCACCCTTGATATGACTGCAGCATATTATCAAATTCCATTACATGAGGAGAGCAAGAAGTTCACAGCGTTTTTGACGCCTGAGGGATTATATGAGTATAATGTAATGCCATTTGGACTGCGAAATGCACCAATGGTCTTTCAGGAGATGATTATTCAACTTGTACGTGGTTTGAGAAACCGAGATAAAATTATAAGCTACGTTGATGAGGTTATAATTGCAACAAAGAATGTTAGTGAAGATATTGATGTCCTAGCCGAGTTTTTGGATGCAGTACGAAATGCTGGTCTCACGCTAAAGCCAAGTAAATGTACTTTTATGTCAAGAAATGTTAAATTCTTAGGCCATGTCGTCAGCCAAGATGGTATTAAGCCTGGTGAGGAGAAAACAAAATCAATTAAAGCTTTTCCTCAACCCACTAATGTAAGTGAAGTCCGTCGATTCTTTGGCTTAACAGGGTTTTTCAGGAAGTTTATACCAGATTATGGTAGTACCGCTATGCCGCTAACAACTTTACTAAAGAAAGCACAAACATTCGTGTGGATAGACGAACATGCCATAGCTTTTGAAAAATTAAAACATGCACTTTGCACTCAGCCGGTGTTAGTTTTGTTTGACATAACAAAGAGCCACGAAGTACACACCGACGCTAGTTCCATAGGGCTATCTGGAGTGTTGTTGCAGCTAGAAGGCGAGGATTGGAAGCCGGTGCACTATTACAGCAGACGATGTAATGCAGCTGAGTCTACGTATCCATCACATGAATTAGAAGTATTGGCGATCGTAGAGACGCTTGAACGATTACGAGTTTATTTAGTCGGTACTCCATTTGTTGTACGAACGGACTGCAATGCAATTGCAACAACTAAGTCCACTACAGCATTGAAGCCGCGCATTGCCAGATGGTGGCTAAAACTACAAGAATTTGATTTTACATGTACATATCGACCTGGGTCTAAAATGCAGCACGCAGACTCACTTAGTCGAGCGCCTGTTGAAATATCGAAAGGTACAAACACTGTTGCAGAAAAGGTATTGAAACTTAACCGAGGCAATACGATGGATGATTGGATTTACTCAATGCAACTCCAAGATGAAAATTTAAAACGAATAAGCGATATAATTACAGGGAAAGAAACGGCAGATGAAGCTACAATTAAGCAAATGAAAACCGATTATACGATGCATAACAGTCGATTATTTAGAAAAGCTAAGGGCGAAATGAAATTAGCAGTACCAAAGGCAGTAAGATGGCGAGTTGTTAAGTCATGTCATGATGACTCTGGACATTTTTCTTTAGAAAAAACATTACAGCGACTATGCAAATATTTTTGGTTTCCACGCATGAGGAGGTATGTCAAATCATACATAGCAGCTTGTGAAGAGTGTTGATTAAATAAAATGACGGGAGGTAAACCGCAAAGCCAATTGCACGTAAGCGATGTGTTGCCGATCCCATTTAGGCACATTTTTATTGATCATGTGGGTCCATTCCAACGCAGCAAATCAGGGTTTTCGTACATATTAGTAGTTGCATGCGGATTCAGTAAGTACGTAATCCTAAAGGCAGTCAGAACTACGAAAACTGAACCAGTCGTAAAAGCACTAGAAGAAATCATGGCCATTTTTGGTCAACCACTTAAAATAACATCAGATCGAGGTACGGCGTTCACTTCGAGGCAATTTGAAGAATTCATTTCCAATCATGGTATTCAACACAACAAAACTGCAGTACGAACACCGAGAGCTAACGGACAGGCCGAACGCGTAAATAAAACAGTTATCAACGCTTTGAAATGTATGAGCGAAACGGCCAAAACATGGGATAAAATGCTTCCAAACATTCAATGGACGATTAATTCCCAACGTAATGAGGTAACAAAATACACGCCTAATGAACTTGTGTTTTATTTCAATCCCAGAGATGTAACATACAACCGAATGATACAAGCTATAAACGATGATGATAAGGGTAATCCAGATATCGAGGTGAAACGTGATGAAGCAGCAAACAATATAATGGCAGAGAGACATAAGTGGAAAGAGCGTTATGACAAAAGACACCAAACTCCAAAGAAATATGATGTTGGCGACTTAGTGGTCATTGATCATGTTCCAAATGCAACAGGTCTCTCCCATAAGCTGGATCCCGCATTTAAAGGACCATATATTGTTACGAAAGTACTTAACTACGACAGATATATTATTGAAGATCTACCAGACTCAACACATACACAAAGACGTTATTGCAACATATGTAGTGTGGATCACATAAAACCGTGGTGTGCATTGATTCCTGAACTTGATGGTATGGACGACGACGATGATTCGTCCATGCAGGACGAAATGTCAGGAAAGGCCGAGCTGTCACCGACAGTTTGCGTGTGAGAGCATTGAGGGGCATTCGCTGGTTGACTGTGAAGCAGAACGGTAGTCAGTTCGTGGTACAATCAATTTCCTTAACATTTGAATTATAATTTAACCTAAACCTTTTGTTAATTAAATAAACAAATACATGTATTACTTTTATAAACGTGGTGAGACTATTCATTTTAATCCATTTGGACATTCCTGACAATATATCTGTTATGCGTGGGTAAAGGTATGCGAAATGTATAAGAAGAAGAAAGTGAAGAAGAAGACTAATCGTTCTTTTATTTCATTTGCTGCCTTCAGCTGGAGTGGCAATTAAGCGTTTATTTGTTTGCTTGGCGTGAAAAATAAGGAAAAAAAATAATAATTTATAAAAGGATGTAACAATTTAATTTTATCTCCTCACATTTCTATTTTATCGGTGATAGCCGAGAAATATAAAAAACACTTTAATTTTGCTCCTGAAAGTATACTAAACTTCACTCTTAAGTTTTATAAGCTGAGCAGCTTTCACATTTAACTTAATGTGCTTCTCATAAAGTATATAATATCACATATTTTGGCACCGTCACTGCACTTGTGATGCTATCGCGTTAATGTAAGACAAAACTGAAAAACTTGATTACCATCACTATAAAAAATTTAATTTTTTTGCATAAATGAAGGTGCCAATGCTGTATGTGTAGGTCTAACGTTATTTCAGGCGCTAATGTATCTTGTTTACCTTATTTCATATATATGTCGATGTGCTTGGTTGTATTGCAGCTTTTGCTGCTGCCTACATTTAGGCACTTTATATTTATTTTTAACGAAGCAAAGTAACTTGGCACATTGCAATAGTTATAAATAATGAGTGTTACGAAAATTTAACTTGCCGAATTACATGTACAGTTACTCCAGTGGTGAATTACCTTCCTGCGATTTGATTCTTTACTTTTCTATAACTTACAAGTACTTTTTTTAAAATGTAACGTCAAACATTTATACTACAAGTTTTGTTCGAAACAATCAAGTGTGGCAACTACATGCGAGAGAAGAAATTGAGAATGGGCTGAGCTGCAAATGAAATAATTGAGAAACAGTTTTGTGACTACTATTTTCATTTCTATTTGCAAAGCGAAGTTCAGAACTATAAATTAAATAAATTATAAAATATAAAATTTGGTGAAAGTGTGTTTAATAAAACAAAATAATAAAGTGTATAACGTTTAATGTGCGCCCAATTGAAGTTCGGTTAGTAAGTGCCACCGTGGTGTGATGGTAGCGTGCTCCGCCTACCACACCGAATGCCCTGGGTTCACACCCCGGGCAAAGCAACATCAAAATTTTGGAAATAAGGTTTTTTAATTAGAAGACAATTTTCTAAGCGAAGTCGGCCCTCGGCAGTGTTTGGCAAGCAATCCGAGTGTATTTCTGCCATGAAAAGCTCTCAGTGAAAACTCATCTGCCTCGCAGATGCCGTTCGGAGTCGGCATAAAACATGTAGGTCCCATCCGGCCAATTTGTAGGGAAAATCAAGAGACGCAAATTGGAAGAGAATCTCGGCCTAAAATCTCTTCGGAGGTTATTGGGCCTTACATTTATGACAGAAATTTCGGTTGAATTGACCCATATTTCGGTTGATTTTACCAGTCTTTTCCTTTCAGTGTGTTTACTTCAAACTTTCCTTGAAGTCGTTCAGGTTTTTTTGTTGCTTATATTTTTAACCGTTATTGATAAGCCATTGATAATATGTTATTTATATTTATTCTCCTTTTTTGCCATTTTACAAGAAGGATTATCTTCAAATACCTTTGCTTGCCTGTAATGACTTGGTTTCTCATTTTAAGAGAGTCATAAATTTGCAGTCACTTAACTTATAAAAATACACGTAATAAAAGTCGAAATTTTTTCAAGAAGAGCACTGAGAAATCATCAAAGTAACATTGCTTACTGAGTATCGATACCTTGCATCGTTTCTGGAATTTTCGATAGTCCCTCAGTTTTTTCTGCTGCTATGCCAATTTTTAGTCATACAACATTGTTTGCGTACTTTTAGGATGTGTATTACAAGAAAAGCATAATATACTCCGCGTTTCTCTTAAAAAAGGGACACGCAGAAATGTGCTCTTAGGCTGTGTATTGCAACCTCAAGTTGTTCTACAAAATAAACACAAAAATATGCTTAAAGCTGTAGAAATGTCATTATCTCTCAATATAACCTAAATCAGTGCCTTTAGGACTCAGCTGCACTCGATGAACTTAAGTAAAACAGGGAATGGTTACGCTCGTTTGTAAAGTGGATTAAATCTATTCATTAAGAAAATAACAGCGTCTATCTTCAAAAAAAAATTTTTTTTTGCAAATGAAAAGAGACCTCACTTAATTTGAGCCTAAAAGTATGCTTTGATGTGTTGAGATATCTACATCGGATTCTACAGATTTTTTCAGAAGCCCAAAAGCTTTTCCAATTTACTTTTCTCTTTACAATAATGCAGAGATACGATGTCTGATAAGGTCCCGCACGACTCGTTACGCTCATAGGTTGCGATCTTGGCCTGCCTATAAGCTTTTTTGACCACATGGAAGTGAATTGATAAAATTTAGACCCGTTTATACGTTTGTTCGAAATCTCATCAAGTCCCAGGAAACCAGCGTGTACACTTAAGATCAAAACTCGAATTTCCTTGCATACCAATCCTGTTGCTTGCCGCCACTGCTACCCGCCTTAGCCTTGATCCACACGATTGTTGAAGTTTAGCTAATTCAGACTTGCACTACCTTTACGTTTATAAATTTTTTTCAATTCGAATATCCTCTTAGCCTACAGCAGGAGGGGAATCGCCTCAAGCTACACATTTTTTGACGAAAGACTTCAGCTGGTGCACGACTTCTTTGAAAGAAGATTTCGTAGTACGCCATTTGAGATATATACTTTAAGGTGACCTACATTAAGTCTTCCTAATTTCATGATTCCTTTAATATACTTAATGTACGAGATATGGGCAATCTATTTGAGCTGAAAACAATGCATGAGAACACAGTGCAAGTGAACAAATCTTCTTCCTCCATCCAAACATGGTTATGAAAATTTATGAATAGGCCGCATTAGTCGAAATTATTTCTTTATTAGATTTTAGAAAATTCTTTCGGTGCAACACGATAAAAAATAACAAAAAGTCATGAGCATCTTTAAGTATGCAATGCTCAATTACGTGTCACTCATTCAGGAAGAAGGCATAGTGATAAACGTTGCCTACTTTCAGACAGAGCTTATATTATTTTAAGATTTCTTTCTCATTTTATAATTCTTTTAATATCCTTCAGGTACGAGGATAGGGGAATCTATTTGAGCTATACACAAACCCTAAAAACACAAACCAAGCGAACGAGTCTTCTTATTCCATTCAAACTTTGTAAGCCCATATGATAATCACTTATGAACCTTATGTACGATGATATTCTTTCTTGTTCCCAGAATATATATAACTGGCAGCGCAGATAGGTTTATTAATTCTTGTAACCGAATCTAGTGCCACAAGGCTCCAGCTTTTAGGCCATTTTACTTTTCTAGGTCATGAACAGGTCACGTTAGCTGAAATCGTTTCCTGATGTGTTCGAAAGTTTTTTCGGTGCTACGCAATAGTAATAATAAAGTCGTGAGCGCCTTCAAGTATGCAATGCTTACTTAATTGGCACTCATACTGGATGCAGGCTTTGTGCTAAACGTTGCTTGCTTTTAGGCGTAGCTTAAGTTATTTTTAAGATTTTTAAAATGGAGATATACCGCTAGAGATTGCGTTCGCTCAAATTTGAGTGAGTTCTTGTTCTGTGAAATGATTAAATGAAATAAATTTTCAAAATATTTGAAAAAATGTTTGGTTGAATTTTTTTTTCATTTCATTACTTTACGAAACAACAGTACACTGCTGCCCTCATTCGAGTACCATATTTCTTTAGGATAAACTGATAAAGGTTAAAAGAAAATTAATTAACCATTTAAATGCAGAAGCCACCCGTATTAGTATCAAACTACCATTTAGAACCACATATGCAAGGACTCGCTGCTTCTCTCTGTTATGAATGCCTTAGGACGTGTTACTGTAAAATTTCCCTGGCACTGGACTATGAGAAAGTTTTTTGGTGTAATACGTTTGCTTTACAGCAAAGAAAAACATATGCGCCCTTAAGTATGCAATGCTATTGGATGCAGGAATTGTACTAAATATTGACTGCGTTTGGGCGCAGCATATATTATTGCAGTGTCTTTTGGAGGTGATATTTTACTAATAGATTTCTGGAATCCGAAATAATTAAAAAAAAAATATGACACTCATAAAAGGAAAACTGGTAGAGCTTTCTGAAATTAAAAATTCTCCTTTATAAGTGCTTAGGTGCAGAAACGACACGGATAGCAGCAGACGAAGAGGAAGCAAATTCCGAAATTTTCGTGAAAATTTAATAATTTCTAATGCAAAAAGTAAAAAAAAAAAACTAAAAAAAAGTCAAAAAATACAAAAATTTAAAAAAGTTGAAAATGGTACATATTTTATTTGCCCAAGAATTGAAAAAAAGCACACACATTTTGAACAAGTGCTTTCGTTTTCCTCTCAGCATGTAAATATTTCCCATATTTTACACTGCTGACACAAATATTAAATTTTTTCACATTTCGTGCATGTATGTGTATTAAAACTTGTTGAAACCACTCACCTAAATATCCAATTCGCAGCACACACACATTTGTAAATTCCAGCCGTATACACACACATATTCAAACACTTCGTGTACGACTCATCACTAACTGACCCACTCACACTAAAAGCACTCGACTGGTGAGCAACACAAATCTTTCAATTTACGTTTTCGATCTAAACACGACTGTTGCTGGCTTTTTCCCTTCGCCACAAACATACATTGATGATGCACACATTTGTAGAATTTGCCACTCATGCAAATTGATTTCGGTTACGGTGCGGTTTAATTTTTTAAATTTGTTTTCACAAATTTTTTGCTGTGCTTTGAATAACCTCTATCTTTTTTTTTTAATAGGACCTTTGTACATATATATACATATACAGCAGCGAACAAAAAAATAGCAGTGACAATTTTTTATCAAATTTTGGAAGTTAATTTTTTTTGTTTTATTTTCGATATTTCAAGAAGAAAAAAAAAATGCTATGAATTGTATAACTGAAATTATGCAATACAATTTATTTTCAAAACATTTTTGAAAAAGTTCGAAAATTGTAGAAAATTTTTTGAATTTTAAATAGAGCTTCTCGTGTCTCAAAGTACTCGTAAATCTCGCGAGCTTTTTTCAACGAGACACCAAGAGTACGGCTTCTCGCGAGATTCTCGAATCTCGAATTACTCGTAAGCCTAGCGAGATTATCGAACCTCGAATTACTCGTAATACTCGCGATCTTCTCGACTTTCAGTTCAGTAGCTGCATTGGCACTTTTCTATACATTTCAGGGTTTTTTAATTGTGGTTTTGCGGACATTTTGTCTTGTGCTCCAGAATATGCTGTTTTATATAAAAGCCAATGAATCGATTAGGTTAAATGTCGAGAAGCTCGCGAGCCTTATGAGTAATTCGAGATTCGAGAATCTCGCCAGAAGGAGAGTATCTCGGAAAATCTCTTCTCGAACATGTTCGAGAAATCGTAGGCCCTAATTTTAAATAGAAAATTAGAAATTTTCTTCATTTTTTTTTTAACTCCTCGAAGGTCTAAATAGAAAATAAGAAATTTTCTAAAATTTTTTTTTGAAATTTCGAACATTTTCGAAAACTGGTTTGGAATAGATTTCACTACAAGACAGCATATCCAAGAAAGATCATATGACTCGAAATATAAAGTTCCAGATATACGAAACATTTTCTCGGATTTTCGAGTTTTTCGAAAAGGTTTTCGAGATTGTTATAATTTCAGTTACAAACTTCATAGTAATACTTTGTTTAACATCGAAAAAAAAAAATGTTAAATTGACGAAATTAAAAAAAAAAAATTTCCACTGCTGTTTTTCTATTCGCTGCTGTATGTATCTACATAGTTAGTAGTAAGCTGGGTCGATTTATTAACCTATATCGCGCCATCGATTTTTCGATAGGTTTTGGGCTCAGGAAAAAAAGTTCCACTAAGCATACCCAAAAAAATAATTTTCGAGCCTGCAAAATTTGAGTTTTTGATTTTTCTTTCTTTAATTTTCAAGGTTTTTTTATGACCTACTTAAAAAATGTTTATTTGATTTTAAAAATTTCATGTATACCCTGTCCGACTCAAAATTCTCCGCTAAAAACTTTGGCGATAACAGTTTTTTGAATAAAAAAAAATATTAAAAAAAAAATATTTTATTAATAAAATTTACTTAAAAGTTCGCTGAGTTGTCCGTTTTTTCGAAGTTATTTCAATCTCAAAATTTTGAGATAATTTAAAAAGCCAAAAGGTTTTTGCAATTTTTGTTGTTATATCGGCCTACTTATTTGTAAGATCGCGGGTTCAAATCGAGCTCAAGGCCTAACAATAATTTTTTATCATTATTATTGTTATGATACATTTTTTCTTAATTGAAAAAATTTTTAAATTAGAATAGAAGAAAGAAAAAATATCCCAGAGCACGGGGAAAAAAGTTTCAATAGAATATGACACTATGGCAGCATTGCCATCAAACAAGTCCAATTTTCACATCCATTCTGCAACAGATGTCGCAGTGTTGTGAATATCAATTGGCACGAACCAGAATAGAAGTAGGATTAATGAAGACAAACAAAAAACCGCTGTGATGGCTGAATAGTTATAGCAGCGGCGCCTAAACGTTGCCGATGAAGGAATTTAGCAGTTCCCGAAATGGATCTATACAACGAGCTTTGGCAGTTGTCTAAATTTTTTCTTTCTTCTATTCTAATTTAAACAATTTTTCAATTAAGAAAAAATTTATCATAACATTATTATTGTTATTGATAAAAAATTATTGTTAGGCCTTGAGCTCGATTCGAACCCGCGATCTTAAAAAGTTTTTGTTTTTCAAAATAAAAAAAGTTCTTACTTAAAAGCAAATTGTTTTACTTGAAAATAACATTTAAAAAAAATGTTTAATAAAAAACTTAAAAAAAATTGAAAAGTAAAATTTTTGAGTTTGAAATAAAGATTCATCTAGAATGAAGTAAAATGAAGATTTTTGTTATATGTTACATTTTGAGTTATTTAAAAAACTAAAAAGTTTTTGTTTTTCCAAAATAAAAAAAAATTGACTTAAAAGCAAATTTTTTACTTGCAAATAACATTAATCCGCAAATAATTTATTAAAAAAAAAAATGTTTAATAAAATAATTAAAAAAAATAAGTAAGGAAGGCTAAGTTCGGGTGTAACCGAACATTACATACTCAGTTGAGAGCTGTGGAGACAAAGTAAGGGAAATCACCATGTTGTAAAAGGAACCTAGGGTAACCCTGGAATGTGCTTGTATGACATATGTAGCAAATGGAAGGTATTAAAGAGTATTTTAAGAGGAAGTGGGCCTAAGTTCTATAGGTGGACGCATTTCGGAATATCGTTATAAAAGTGGACCTGGGTTGACTCTAGAATGCGTTTGTACAATATGGGTGTCAAACGAAAAGTGTAATAAGTGTTTTAAAAGGGAGTGGGCCTTTGTTCTATGGGTGGACGCCTTTTCGGGATATCGCCATAAACGTGGACCAGGGGTGACTCTAGAATGTGTTTGTACAATATGGGTATCAAATGAAAGGTGCTAATGAGTATTTTAAAAGGGTGTGGGCCTTAGTTCTATAGGTGGACGCCTTTTCGAGATATCGCCATAAAGGTGGACCAGGGGTGACACTAGAATTTGTTTGTACAATATGGGTATCAAATGAAAGGTGTTAATGAGTATTTTAAAAGGGCGTGGGTCTTAGTTCTATAGGTGGACACCTTTTCGAGACATCTCCATAAAGGTAGACCAGGAGTGACTCTAGAATTTGTTTGTATGATATGGGTATCAAATGAAAGGTGTTAATGAGTATTTTAAAAGGGAGTGGGCCTTAGTTCTATAGGTGGATGCCCTTTCGAGATATCGCCATAAAGGTGGGCCAGGGGGTACGATATGGGTATCAAATGAAAGGTGTTAATGAGTATTTTAAAAGGGTGTGGGCCTTAGTTCTATAGGTGGACGCCTTTTCGAGATATCGCCATAAAGGTGGACCAGGGGTGACTCTACAATTTGTTTGTACGATATGGGTATCAAATGAAAGGTGTTAATGAGCATTTTAAAAGGGCGTGGGCCTTAGTTCTATAGGTGGACGCCTTTTCGAGATATCGACATAAAGGTGGACCAGGGGTGACTCTAGAATTTGTTTATACGATATGGGTATCAAATGAAAGGTGTTAATGAGTATTTTAAAAGGGAGTGGGCCTTAGTACTATAGGTGGATGCCTTTTCGAGATATCGCCATAAAGGTGGGCCAGGGGTGACTCTAGAATTTTTTTGTACGATATGGGTATCAAATGAAAGGTGTTAATAAGTATTTTAAAAAGGCGTGGGCCTTAGTTCTATAGGTGGACGCCTTTTCGAGATATCGACATGAAGGTGGACCAGGGGTGACTCTAGAATTTGTTTGTACGATATGGGTATCAAATGAAAGGTGTTAATGAGTATTTTAAAAAGGAGTGGGCCTTAGTTATATATGTGGACGCCTTTTCGAGATATCGCCATAAACGTGGACCAGGGGTGACTCTAGAATGTGTTTGTACGATATGGATATCAAATTAAAGGTATTAATGAGGGTTTTAAAAGGGAGTGGCCCTTAGTTGTATATGTGAAGGCGTTTTCGAGATATCTCCAAAGTATGGACCAGGGTGATCCAGAACATCATCTGTCGGGTACCGCTAATTTATTTATATATATAATACCACGTACAGTATTCCTTCCAAGATTCCAAGGGCTTTTGATTTCGCCCTGCAAAACTTTTTCATTTTCTTCTACTTAATATGGTTGGAGTCACACCCATTTTACCAAGTTTTTTCCTAAAGTTATATTTTGCGTCAATAGACCAATACAATTACCATGTTTCATTCCTTTTTTCGTATTTGGTATATAGTTATGGAATTTTTTTTTTCATTTTTTGTAATTTTCGATATCGAAAAAGTGGGCGTGGTTATAGTCGGATTTCGGCCATTTTTTACACCAATACAAAGTGAGTTCAGATAAGCTCAAGTTGGCTCAAGTTATCGTGTTAACGGTCGAGCGGAAGGACAGGCGGTCGACTGTGTAGAAAAACTGGGCGTGGCTTCAACCGATTTCGCCCTTTTTCACAGAAAACAGTTATCGTCCTAGGAGCTAAGCCTCTACCAAATTTCACAAGGATTGGTTAATTTTTGTTCGACTTATGGCATTAAAAGCATCCTAGACAAATTAAATGAAAATGGGCGGAGCCACGCCCATTTTGAAATTTTCTTTTATTTTTGTATTTTGTTGCACCATATCATTACTGGAGTTGAATGTTGGCATAATTTACTTATATGCTGTAAAGATATTAACTTTTCTTTTAAAATTTGAATTAAAAAAAAAATTTTTTAAAAGTGGGCGTGGTCGTTCTCCGATTTTGCAAATTTTTATTAAGCAGACATAAAGTAATAAGAGTAACGTTCCTGCCAAATTTCATCATGATATCTTCAACGACTGCCAAATTACAGCTTGCAAAACTTCTAAATTACCTACCTGTGAGCTCTGCTCAACTGAGTATAACAATCGAAAATAAAACCTTCGTCTAGAATGAAGTGAGATAAAGATAACAAAACAGTTTTTTGTTCGCAAGTTGTCTGTTATTTCAAAATTGTTTTAATATCAAAATTTTGAGATAATTTAAAAAACTAAAAAGTTTTTGTTTTTCAAAAAAAAAAAAAAAAAATAAAATAAAAAGTTATTACATACTTAAAAGCATATTTTTGTACCTGGAAATAGCATTAGACTGTAAATATTTATTTATCAAAAAATATTCAAGAAAAAACTAAAAAAAAAAAAAATGAAAAAAAATTTTGGAGTTTGAAATAAGGATTCGTCTAAAATGAAGTAAAATGAAGATAACAAAAAAATTGTTTATTTTAGATATCTTTTTCCGGATGCCTTACAAAAGAAATATCAGAACAAAAATAGAAAAAAGTAGATGCGAAAAACCCAAATCTTTGTTTAGTATATCGTTCTTTAATTTACCGTAGCAACAATGCAACGAAACCTTACAAACACTTTTTCTTTAAAAATAAAGTTACGGTAAAAAAGTTGCGAAAATAAAATTTTTGTGTTTAAGGTAAGCCTTCGTGCAGAATGAAGCATAATAAAATAAAATTAACATACAAGTTTTTTCCTAGTTTCCGTACTGAAATTTCCGGATGAAAAGGGATAGCTTTAAAAATTAAAAAAAAGGTAAAAAATTAAAAGTGAAAAATTGTTAAATCCTGAAAGCAGTTAACTTAGAAATATTATTTTTATAAAAATCTAAAAATATATAAAAAGATAAATATAAAATGTAAAAAACAAAGTTAAATAAAAAAAAATTATAATTTCAATTTGGTAATACGTTCTTCAATTTTCAGTTGGAACAATGTATCGAAAACTTACAAAAACTCTCTTGAAAGTTATAACTGTACGCTATATTACAACAACAACAAATCGCTGTACTTATAATTAATAAATTAAGATCTCCGAAGGAAAAATTGTATTCAATGGTTATAATTTAGTTGACTTTTTAAGTTAAAAATAAAAAAAATTAGATTAACTTCTATATTTAAAGTTATGAATAAAAGTTTAAGTCTAACTTTAGTTTTCTTAGTTACAAAAAATACGTTTGCTATAAGGCAGCCTATATTTAAGATTTTTCGTTCCATAAACCTATATCTCTTCTCCGACGTTTTTTTCTAATTTTGTCTCTTTTCGTATCCCACCACCTTTTTTCGCTTCCTGCTTTGAATATAATATCTAAGCAGCACACTCGACATTTAAATTGTTTTTATGGTCCATAAAGTTACTCAATGACATACATACGTACATACTTAACTACATACTTATAACTAACTCTAAAGTGAAACTGTATGCAGTGCATCATAAACAAATGAGCACAGTCACATCGAAAGAATGAGGTTTATAGCAACATTAAGTTGAGTGAGGCTTGAGGTATGTACTAAGAAATCAGTCTGCAATATATATGCATGCCTACACACACACACACATATATATATATATATATATATATAGTTCCAAAGTAATTTATATGGAATTGTTCGAAGATGAGCTCGAAATGTATGTGACAAAATTAAAAGGGCACACTTAGACAAATGCGCAGATTCGCAATAGAAAAGCAGCAGAGAAAAAAAAAAACATTAAAATGCAAAAAATGAGAATAAAGTATACTAAGTATGTATACTGCATACTAAACGGCGTGTAAGCACGTATAATATTGTACGTTGATTGCGTATTTATGCACATTTTGCATAATCATTCAACTCACTGAATAGGCAATACAAACAATTCTATGAGTTGTTGTATGTATGTGTGCGCCAGCTGACCTAGCATCAGCTAGACAAGTTGGATATGACAAGCCCTCTGGAAAAACTAAAGTTAACAATTTTTTATACTTACATATTCGACTTACCTACATTTGAACAAATATGTTTTTTTTTTGTATGAAATGTGAAAAGAAGGAAATGCAAAGGATAAATCTACTTGTATATTTGTATGTGTGTGTGCATTATGAAGTATAAGCAAGTGAAATAGAGAAAGTGAATAGATATTATGTAGAAAGTAAAACCGCAATTTTGTAAATATATTTCTGTGTATAGAAAATGACTGCGCAGGGAAAATTAATGTAGCGAAATGGCAAGTAAAATAAATGTGGGAAAATCACGTATTTGAAGAATATTTTGGTTACGGTTTCATTTACGCTTTTTATGTGCATATGCATGTTTGTATGCATGTATGGGTCCAATATGAGTTCAAAGCACTGTTTTCGCTTAACTAAGGAAGTAGGAAGTTATGAATTCATTTAGCGAACTGAGTTGAGGCGTTTAAATTTTCGGCGCCTGAAAGTATATCTCTAAAAACGCTATTTATAAACCCAGAAGAGTGCATATATTTAAAAGTACTAAACACATGAGAGACTCAACTAACTATGATAAAATAAGAAGTTTTTGCGCTCATTTTAGTAGAAGGAAAGCTCGATTACAGATTGATTATTAGAGATTGGACATGATTTAAATACTCAGCCTAAAAAAATGTACAATTATAGCTAAATGTGGCTAGTTTTCTCACATATTGAATCGTTAGTCAACATAGCGAGGAAGAGATGCCAAAAACCCCTTAAACCCCCGTATTATGTAGGTTATAAGTTGATATCCAACATATAAACACAGGCTATGAAATGTTGAGAGGACAGTCGCTTTTCGTATCACAAATTTTCTAACCCAGCGGGTTGGTGGACTTTTAATATACCCTAAGCAGATACTCTTGTCGTAATAGATAGTTTAAATACCTAAATAATCTAACATGTTGTGAAGCGCAACTCTTTCAAGGAGTTGCCTGCTTAATTTTGAGCTTCTCCAAAGCATTTGCCAAACTCACCTACTCATTGAAAATCCTAATTCTTTAGCATGCGAGAATCCGGTGAACCCAATCTCCTCATGGAACTAGGGGTGAGGGATGAGATTACATAGAAGGTACAATGTGGTCATATTAAAGCGTTCCCTAGTTTATCGGACTACTAAATTAATAGTGATTGTTACGGGAACGTGCGGATATATATCCGTCAAAGATTCATTAACACCGACAACACTTCCCACAACTTTTGGGGAGTGACTTCGTCGCTAAAACAACAACACTAAAAGCGAGTTTTCTGTATAAAATATCGCCCACATCTATGGGCCAAGTACGAAAGTGTACTTTGAACGCAAGAGTCACGCTTCTTACTTGCACAACATTGAACGACTGGGTGTTGAGCTTAGATGAAAGAATGCATCACATTTTAAACCCTGAGCTCCCCTGACTTAACCGATCTGTGGGCTAATAAATCACCTAAACGCCTTCTTTTCACAGACTAAAAGAACTCGGTTCCAAGGCCGTGAGACATTTCATTTCATTTCATTTCATTTATTTATTACGGCAAAAAAGCCTAATTCATAAATTAAATTATATTACAATTTACTATCTTATTGCTAAGGTTTTACAATATTCATAAAGTTTTGCTTTAAAAGCCCCGATTTCATTACAACCTTTTATATCTATAGGCAGTTCATTGAAACTTTTTAGACCTTTATAAAAAATATTTTGCTGATCTATTTCAGTTCTGAATAACATGATTGCAGCATCGAAAACACTCGTTCATCTAAAGACCTTTGGATGGATATGTCTGAATAAACCACTTCGATCCATCGGTTCAGCCGTTTGATGCAATAAGGTCGCGAGATAGCTAGAAGGATTTAGCTCAAATCTCTACAGGTCCAACCGCAATATTTGAAGTGGTTGAATTGGATAGACGTGTGAGAGATCTAAAGCCAAAAAGCATTTTTTAAACTGTGGGATTGTTTGAACGAAGCGTGGAATAATCACATCGATCACATCAAACACTTCAAAAACTCATCGAAAGAATGCTGAAATTGTGCGCTGCAGTCATCAAATCAAAAGGTGGCTATTTTCAAGAACATCACTACAAGTAACATACTAACTGTTTTCTTATGAATTTTAATGAAACTTTTCGTAAAAAAAATCGTTGAAAATGTCTTCGGATCATAGAACTAAGTTGAATGTCCAAAACTACTGCGAATTTGTGAATAATATTTTAATAAATGATACGATAAACTGACAGAAACAACTTTTTTCATTTTTTTCTAATACTTTCCGACTGTACTGTACTTCGAAAAACAATAGTTTAATTAATGCATGATATTAAAAGAGCCATAAATCAATTTTGTTACGACTCTATTGCAATTTTTTAAAATGAAACTTATGTGAACAAACATTTCATTAAAATAAAATGCACGCATTGTTTTTTTTTTTTGTGTTTTTTTTTTGCTGCAACAAACAAAAAATTGTATATCAATTTCATTCCAATATATACCAATTTATTCATTTTCACTCCAAACTAATAAATATATGTGAACGCATATGCCAGCATATGTTATTTCTGTTCATTTCAATATAGTTTTTTTGTCTAGCTACCAAAACTAAAGTGGCGCTCAGTGCCTTTGAATAAATTAAAATATGTGTAAATAATCAAAAGCGGCTTTGTTTAATAACGAACCGAATAACTTTTTACGGCACTAATTTACAAACTGTCAACGGATTTTCTAGGCTAACACAAACTTGAAGTGACATAAGCGCAAAAATTAAAAGAAAAAACTTTTTAAAAGGCAATTTCCAGCATGTGAAATGTGGAGTCAAAAGTGATAAATTTTCAAACAACTCACTGTGGGGAAATTGAAAATCTACAAAGAAAAAGCTAGCTTATTTAAATTTGTGCAAAAAAGTTTTAAAAAGTAAACAAATTACCACGCAAATGGATTAAAATTATATCACAAAACAAAAAAACATAGACAAAAAAATTAAGCACATTCAAAAATCAACTTTTTAATTTATGCACTAAAACGCGCAGTGAGAACGAAAAGTTGGGACACCCAAACCAAGCTATTTGCCAAATAAAAACCAAAACAAATAGCAAAACAGCACTGCGGCAATAAATTATTTTGCAGCGGTTCTAATTTTTTATTTACATGTGTGAAAACTGTTTTTCTTTATTGTTAGATATGCGGGCGTTGCCAAAGAAATAAATATTAAAAAAAAAAAAAAATAAAAATGGGTGTATTCATTTAGTGGGGCTAGAGGTAAATAAGCAGACAGCAGCAATTATATGCATTTGAAGAAAAAATTGTATCAGTTTTCCAAAACAAGTTTTAATTTTTTGCATATTAGTAATTTTTTCATACATAATTTTTTTAAATTCAAATTTCTTCTGTTTCTTTTTTTTAATTTTTTTCAAAACAATTTTTAATTTTTTTCATTAATTTTTACAAAGTTATTTAAATTTTTTTTATTTAATTAAAATTTTCTTATTTCGTTTTTCTTTTAATTATTTTTTATTTTGAAATTGAAAATAGAAATATTTTTTAGACACCTGATCCAGTTGCGCAGCTATTCTATTTCAAAATAAAAAAATAATTTTAAACGAAAAATCATTTTAAATAAAAAATCATTAATTTTAAAAAAGACAAACATTAGTTATCATCAAAATTATGGTTATATGCCTTGGGCTCGAATCGAACCTCGAATCCTTTACCAATGAGCCGATTAAAAAAAAAAACAATTTAATACTTTTTTATTTTTGTTTAGTTATAGCTTATTATTTATTTTTTAAATCAAATTTTATTTTAATATTGGTTTGAAGACAAGAAATTAATATAATAGCAATATTGTTTCTTTTACTTTTTATTAAGAGCTCGAAAATTCTTTTTAATATAACTTTTGAAAGGTCGAAAATAAAAACACCAATATTTCGGTTTAATTTATAATTTTTTATTTAAAATCGTTAGTTAATATTTTTTTTTCAAATTTAATCGTCAAGCCTCTTTCAATTTATTAATTATTTAAGATACATTAGCGAATTAAGACTTAGTACTTTATTGCACAATACAAGCAGACAACTTAAATATATAAGAAGTATAGTATAATATAGTACAGTATAGTATAGTTATAGTGTAGTATAGTTTATCTTAGCATGGAATATCTAGGTTTTAAAATTAAAAAAAAAAAGCGGTTTTAAAATAAATTAAAAAAGAAGATTTGAAAGCATACCACAAATAAAAAATAAAATGGCAATATTAAATTCGAGGAACGAGTGCTTTTGGAAAACCTAAGCTTTTCATATAGGTTTTTTGTGGACAAGCAATTTAAACATATACACAAGTATAATTAAGAGTATTAATGAAGGTTATTAGGTCACATCCAATAATGGAGTTTCTCAACGTGGATAAATGATCAAATTTCTTTAAGCCGTGAACATACCTAGTGGCAAGGTTGAAAGCAACATTGAGTTTTTAAAGAGAACGTAGGTCCAGTTTACTGTATACTACCCCGAAGCAGGTAATGAGAAGAACAATTAAATTCAAAACGAGCTTCTTTTTCTTGTCTGAGGGTACAAAAAGCGAGGAGGTTCTTAAGCACCGCAAAGTAAAGTAAATTTTTCCCACAACTTCATTGATGTGGTCCTCACAGGACAGCCTGGAATTAATAATGAAATCCAGATTTCTCACATTTTCGACCACCTGAATCTTTTCAGTTTTTCTTACAATATTTCAATAATTTTTTTAATTAAAAAAATTTTTTTATTCAAACTTTGTTGTTATATTTTTATTTTATTTTTTCAGTGCTGTTAATTTGTCTTTTGTTGTTATTTTAACCAGATTATTATTTTTTAGTATAATTTCTTTTTTTTATATTTTTAGACTTTAATATTTAAATGTCAAAATCAAAATTTAATTTAATATTATAATATTTTTTCCTTTCAATTTTTATATGAATTCAAATTTTTCGCATTTTTTTTTTGATGTTTATTTTATAATTTTATTTACAATTTTTTTGTATTTCCATTATAGTTTTTTAAATTGTTTAGTAAAATATTTGTTTTTGATTTTTTTGGTGTTGTAAGTAAAACTGCAACTTTTTTTCACAGTTTTTTCTGAGCTTTGTGATTTTTTTTTATTTCTCTGGTTAACGTCATTTATTAAATTTTTCAGTTTCTTTTTTTTTGCATTCAATCTGGAAAAAATATTGTACTTATATTTTACATATTATTTACTGTATTATTTACTAGATGTGTTGGTAAAAATTTTCAATGCTAATTTCAATTCCCTTACTTTGTTTTAGTCAAATTTTTGATTTCTGTTTCAATAAATCTTTTTTTTTACTTAATTTTTCTGTTTATATTTCATTTAAAATTTGATTTCTTTTATTTATTAAAAATTTTTTTATTTTATTTTTTATTTATAAAATTTTTTTTATTTTTTTAGTTTAATATCTTTTTTTTTATTTTATGTTTTTTTTTTTTAATTCAAATTTGTATACTTATGTTTGGTTTTACTGGGGTGTAAATAATTAATTATTATATTAATTTGTTTGGCAGCAATATCAAGTTTGTTATTTTTGTATAGTATACATTTTACAAAAATAACAAACTTTGCCTTGAAGACAGCAATTTTATATAATAATTTTTTATACTGTTTTTTTTTCAAAGTCACATTCTAATTTAATATTTTATTTTATTTTTCATAGTTTTTTTTATATTGATATTATTTTTAGTTTATTAATAATTTTTTATTTAAAAGAAATTTTTTTTGTCTTTTCTTTTCAAACCTTTCTTTAAATTTTTTTCGTTCAAAATAAAATTGCTAGCTCTTTTCTTGACTTTGTTCTTAAATTGTTCACAACTCAAATCAAATCTATTTCCGTTTTTTCCGTTCTTCTACCTTAACACATAATTTGCCCTACTGCGAGAATTCCCCTACGAAGATAAAAAATTGCATAATTTCCAATTGTACTCAGTTGGCTGGGTTTCAATCTAATTTACTGGTTGGCTTTTGAAAAGAATTTTATATAGCGTAAATGTGAATGTAAATTTTAGCAAAATTAAGAGCATTGCGGTAATGCGCAAAGTTTTTTAGGGATCATAAATCAAACTTCTTTAAAAATTTTGTTTGTTTAGCTGTCGTGTAGAAATTTAATAATACAAAATAAGTTGCTGAGCTATTGACTTAAATTATGTGGTTCAAAGAGTTGCACTGTGATTTCAAATTACAAAAAAGTTTTTTTTTTATAGTTTTACTTAATTTTAGTTTTTTAAAACACCTTACGTTTGTCAAACCCACAGTCGTGAAATGTTTTAAGCTTAAATTCGATAGTTGAAAATCATTGAAGCAGTCCTATGTACGCCTAAAAGTATGTTCGAATGCATATCTCAAATACTCTCAAAAGTATACAGCCGATCCTACAGCAAGACTGCCAAAGAACGTGCTTGCATAATTAATGGGGAAGCGATATTTCCTTCAAACACCTTGGCGACCGCGTTAAATCAAAAGCGGTAAAAAAAATACAGAGTTCGATTTCGGATAGCATTTCAAGACATCGCTGAGTTGATCCCCAACTATCTTTGTAATAATACGAAGCGCGCCTAAAAGCGTGTAATATTGTTGGTTTTAACATACTACCAGAATTTTTTGATTGATTTTGGAATTACTCGAACTTTTCTCCTAAACTTAGATAGAAGAAGAGGCGCCGAGCTCTTAGCAATAATATAATCCGGGTGTTGAAGTTTTCGATTTTTTTATGTGATGTCTATAAATTTGTACTATCGGCTAAGAGGTGGTGTTTTTTTCAAGTAGGGTGTGAGGGTCAGCCAAATAATTGTTTGAATGATTTTATGCACTAAACCGACTTATTGAAATTTAGGAAGCTACACAAAACTTTGGCGCCTGCTGTTTCGGGAATTTTTGTTTTATTTGACTTTTGTTTCGAATTTGCTACAAATGTAGACTCCCAATTAAATGAAGGATAATATGGTTTGCACATAGATTTATGAATAACTGAATTACTTCTGACATTATTAAATTTTTTTTACTTAAAACTATGTACAAAGAGAGTGCATATTCCGGCTCCAAATTCTATTAATTATTATTTTTTCTTAATACTCAAGGTTTTTTAAAACTGCACTAGTTGCGCCTAAATTCATACAACTTTTAATACAATATTCTCTAAATTTCTCTCGTAGGAACAGAGTTGGCTGTAAAGTACAGTCTTGATGAAATAATTGTTTCTAGACCATGCATAACTTTAGGCGCATCCTTGGTTATCTCTAATGCTTTTCCGGAGTATTTTTTTAAATTTTGTTTACATATCTTCTAGGTGGTTTTGACACGTTTGGTGAAGGGTGCCAAATTTGATGTTACTAGAAGTAAAAAAAAAAATGCAAATGTTATATGCTTCAAAAAGTTTAAACAAGATCTAAAAAACTTATTTGTATTCTGCAACAAATTTATTCACACATATGTTTACAACTAAAAAACTACACACACGCTTACAAACACAATATCGTGTATTACATTCCCACCACGAAAGAATTAAAAACTGCTGATTAGAGATAAATTAAGACAGATTTCATTGCTGCGGTTTTGTTGCTGTTTATTTCTTTCATGAACTATTTTCTTATTTCTGTTTTTGCTTTAGTGTTTTATTTCTATTTATTAATTTTGCCTTGTGTGTAGTTATTTGAAGGTGTCGGTAATTGCAAGAAATTGTTCTCTCTTACACAAAAAGGACGTGCCAAGCAATCTCTGAATGTGTTGTGAAATTAAAAGCGTATCGAATTGTTTAATTAAAGTATCAGTGGCAATCGAGTGTATTAATATCTGGCAATAAGATTTAGAGCTTACGATTTCTTCTCGAACACAAGCGAGATTTTCGAGACCTGAGAAATCGAGAACTCGACTTCTCGCGACTCGTGTCTCTAAGTACTCGTAAGTCTCGCAAGCTTCTCGACATTCTTACTTAAACGCTGTATGGACAGTATTTATACACTTGGTTTTTTTACTTGTGACTTTTATGTTGATTATATTGCTTCAATGACATTTAACTCAAAACATATTTATTATACATATTTATTATAATTTTGTTCGCAATATTTTATTTTTCAACGAGACATCAAGAACACGGCTTTTCGCGAGATTCTCGAATCTCGAATTACTCGTAAGTCTCGCGAGATTCTCGAATCTTGAATTACACGTAATACTCGCGACCTATTTTGGATTGTGCTCCAGAAGAAATCGGAAGCCCTATATAAAACAGCCAATGAATCGATTAAGTTGAATGTCCAGAAGCTCGCGAGCCTTACGAGTAATTCGACATTCGAGAATATCACGAGAAGGCGAGACTCGCGAGAAATCTCTTCTCGAACATGTTCGAGAAATCGTAAGCTCTGATAAGATTCTAAGGAATTTAAACAAAGAAACAAGTAGATGTTGTGATAGATTTTTTCAAAATATGCAGCGCCATTTTCGTTCTTACTTGTCGTATAAAACATTCAGTATATTAAAAGGTACCATGCTTCGAAATGCAAACCTTTTCCCGTGTTGTCGCTCGTTAATATTTTTACATATAATACATGTTCCCGCACAAAACCTTTCACTTTCCTCATTTCAACTAGTCGTCTTAAACCAGTCAAAATGGTATATATGTTGTTGTTGTTGTAGCAGTACTTCGCTCCATCCAATAGGTGCGACCGATCACAAATTGTCATCAATGTCCTTTAACGGGAGTCTAAGGAGACTTGCTGTTTCAACAGGGGTGGACCATAATGAGAGGGGTGTTAGAGGCTTTGGTTCCACATGGGAGGCTGACAATTTGTGGGAGGGACGCAACAAATTAAATGGGGTTACACTGAAATGACAGTCCTTGGTCGGGAAAAATCCCGAGTCGCTCCGGTACATAGAACTGACTGCCTTGGGAAGCGCATGCTTTCAAATGAGTAAGAATATTGAAAGTTGTCAAACAAATGGTATATATTGTGTTCGTTTATGAAAAGAACATCATCTCGGACTACGTGGAACGTGCTAGGATGACTAAAAGAACAAACTAGATATTAGTAATCAATACTTTCAAAAATATATGTCCAACGGAAGATACAGCTCATCATTATGCCTAGCAATCAGTACAATCGAACCAAAAGTAAGAACTTTTATTTTGGGTTCGATTGCACCAAATGGGTAACGCTCCCTGTTCATACTGATCGCATGAGGGATTTTAGACGTAAGGTTAGTGTATGCATAAATATAATTTTTCAAAGTGATATGCTATTTGGGGGAATACAGAATGTAAACGTAATAACAGCTACAATGTTTGTAGTGTAAACTGAAAACATTATACCGGGCAAAACTGATACGGGATGGCAGTTTTGGTGACGGTTTGTTGTCTCTAAGTAATCGCTTACTTATCGACAGATTTTTGGCATGCTATTAATTTTTATCAACGAGTTTTCGATCAGTTATTGATGTGTTGTCGACGAGGTACCGACAAGCTATCGATGGTAGAGAAGTGTTATAAATTTGCTACCAATAATATAGATTTCCGCAAGTTATTGATTTTTTTATCGACGCTTTACCGGTTTTCCATCGATTCATTATAAAACATGTTTCGATTTACATTCGAAGCGTTACAGATTTACCATAGAATATTTATCAAACAGCTGAAAACAAAAATATCGAAAAGTGATTGGTTTATGATCGATCTGTTATCGGCGTGTTACAGGTTTTCTGTCGAACAGTTGTCGATTTGCTATCGAAAAGTTATTAATTCGTTTTCGAGTTTTTATCAATTTGTTATCGAAAAGTGATTGATGTTGTCAAAAAGTTATCGACTTGAAATAATTGATTTCTTATCGGAATGCCACCAATTCGCCGTCGGCGTGTTATCGATTCGTTATCGACGTCCTCATGGTTTGCTATGAAATAGATGACACGGAAGAAACTTCAATATAAAATCGATGCTACATCTGTAACCTGCCAATATAAAGGCTATAAGGTGTCAATAAGAAGTCCATGACTCGGAGTTTCGGTTTCTGTACCGGTTCAGTTTCAAGAACAATTTTCGTTTTATTCTTCAAAAGTTTCGGATGTCTTTGGTTTTATTCCTCAATAGACTTTCGGCTTCAGTTTCATTCCTCAAAAGCCAGTATGATTTCTTTCTTTAAACCTGCATGGGTGAGCATCGCGCGAGCTAGATGCTGATGTAATAGTTCCGGTAGCTGGCTTGCGCTAAAACATACAGAAGCTGCAGTTTCGAAAACGCCATTTTACGGAAGATGTTTGCATCTTCACTCTTACTTACTTAATTGGCGCTTAACCATTTAAAAGGGAACATAAATCATTTCCACCTGGTCCTTCCAGCGGAGTGGGGGCCGCTTTTTACCTCTGCTTCCATAGGCGGGTTCCTATAGAAAGACTTTCTTGGCCGGAGCGTCATATTTCATTCGCATAACATGCTGCGTTTTAATTCGCTGGACTATGTTGATATCTTCGTAGAGCTCGTACAGCTCATCGGCAAATCTTCTTCGGTACTCGCCATCGCCAACGCGTAGAGGTCCATAAATCTTTCGAAGAACTTTTCTATCTAGCACTCCCAGATCCGTTTCATCTGATGTTGTCACGGTCCATGCTTCTGCCCCATATAGCAGGACGGGTACTATAAGTGACTTGTAGCGTATGCTTTTCGTTCGCCGTGTGAGGACTTTACTTTTCAATTGCCTACCTAGTCCAAAATAGCATTTATTGTCAATATTGATTCTTAGCTGGATTTCAGTGCTGATGTTGTTGCTAGTGTTGATGCTGGTTCCCAAATAAACGAAGTCTTTTACTATTTCGAAATTATGGCTGCCGCGGCCTTGTTGTTTTTCAATCTGGTTATTGCTATTCCGACTTCGTCATAATCGGGTGAGGGGACATTTATTCCATCATCATTGATTGCGGGATCGGGTTCGTCATCCCTGTGTGGTAAATCGCTGTCTCCATTTAGGAGAGCAAAGAATATTTACTCAGTCTATATAGTGTCTCTGCCAAATTTCAATGTAATATCTTTAACGACTTTTGATTTACAGCTTGTTAAACTTCCGAATTTTCTTCTTCTTAATGTTAGTAGTACCACGCCCATATTCCAAAAATTTTTTGAATTTATATTTTGCGTCATCATCAATGTACCTACCAAATTTCATTAGCTTAGCGGTATTCATTTTTGAGTTATCTCATTTGCAAAACCAATCTAGCTAATACTATGTTCAAACAGAAAAATAAATTGAGGAAATTTCGATTTGAATTGAGTGCTGTTCATACAACTCGATTTAGCTTACACAATAGTAATTTGATAGCTGGTTGGCTCATCTCTACAGCAAGAACATACCTTTGTTCAGACTGTCAAAATGAACACGCACATTATTAGGCGAATGAAATGGAATGAAAACATAAAAGTTTGAAATTTTTGTGTGTTGTAAGAAAATGTGTTCAATGTTTTGGTTTCATTTTGAGTTTGCCATCTTCTTTTGACAATCCCTACTCCAGTGAAAAGAAAGACATAAAATCAGCTGATGAGATGAGCCAACCACATAGTTCAGCCATGCGTAACTGACGTTAAAATATACTCAATAAACACACTTTACAATGTTGCATTTGCAGTTTGAAACAATTTATTACGCAATTTTTTTTAAATTGGCAATTTATTATTACAATTTATTATATGACAAATTGCGTAATAAATTGCCCAAATAGTATAAATTGCCAATTTGGTGTGTGTTTGAACCTAGTATAAGCCCGTACACTGAATTTGTTTAAAATCTCTCAATATTTGCTCAAATTATCGTGTTAACGGATGGACTTCATAAATTTTTTTTTTCTATCTTATCCAATCAAAGTTATAATACCCTGCGTACAAGTACAGCTGGGTATAAAAATTATAACAAAAGACGCACAAACTTCAACAAAAACAGCAACAACATTGACAAAATTAACAATGATAACTGCAGTAAAAACCTCTAAAGAAAAAAAAACAACAACAAAGCGAGAAATAATAGCAAAATCAATAACACCATCCACTATATTTTACATTGAGAAAGATTCCCAAAAACCCACATAAATTCGACCCATATAGTTTTTATTTAAATCGGATATTTGAATGTTATTTTCATTATACCACTAGAGTTTTTTTTATTACTAAGTTTTTGCATATTTAATTTTTTACTTCACTTCCTGTTTATTTAAAAAAAAAACGCCTCACAAAATATTTTCTTTTAATATCTCGACTTATGAATAAATTAGAAACAAGGCCGTCAATACTAATAAATATTTGAACATACATATTTAATTTTTATTTGCAACACATATTTTTGATTTATTTATAAGCCGGAAATAAACAATTTGTTAATATTTTATTGTTATTGCCCAACGGAATAAGTCCAATATATATATTTTTATGCTTATGGTTTGATTTGATGCAATTTTTTTATTTTTATTGAAATAATAAATTTACTTTGATTTGTTTTTGTTGGGTCTTAATTTGTTTCCTGTAAAACTTTTGGTTCAATAAACAAATCTCATATCCGAATACAATTATGTGTATGTTGGTATGTATGTAAGAATGATATTATTTTTATTACAAAAAATTTTCTGTTATTAAAGTAAACCCGATATTAGTATTACAGCATTTGTGATTGATTTTTGCAGTCTTTATTTTAAAATTTAAATTTGTCAATTCGAATTAGAGAACTTATTGTGAACAATAAACTAGAACTTTAGGCATTGCATTCAAAAAACAAAAAAAAAAGTTTTTTTTGTTTGCTTGATTGGAAAGCTTTACTTTTATATTAAGGATTAAAAAATATATTAAAAAAAAAAATATTATTTATTCATAAAAAATTTCTAATATTTTATTCTTTAGTAATAAAATAAATTCATATATTAGGTCTTATTTAAAATCCCATGTATTTAGGTATACAGTAGCGTATAGAAAAATAGCAGTGTAAATTTTTTTTCGAATCTCGAAATTCTTCTTTTATTTGCGTTATTTTGAAATACAACTTCGATGAATTTAACAGCATAAACTTTACAAACCCATCTAAAAAAGATTTTCGAAAAACTTAGAAAATTTTAAAAAATTTAGAAACAAACGTTTTCGAGTAATTTTGAATATTTGAGAAAATTTCACAAAAATTTTGAACTTATTTAGAGTTCCTGCGGATTTTTTTGTTATATTTATTTTCGTTATTTAAAAAAGAACTTCGACGAATTTAACCTCATAGAATTTACAAACCCACCTAAAAAGCGTTTTCGAATAACTCTGAGACAATTTTGCGAAAATTTTCAACTTTTTACTTTGAGTTCTCCGAATCAATCAATATAAGTCTTTAGGTATACAGCAGCACACCGAAAAATAGCAGTGACAAGAAATAACTTCTATGAATTTATTTTATAAAAAAATTTGAAACTTTCACAAAAAATTACGAAAAAACGTTTTCGAAAAAATTCTTAAATTTGAGAAATTGTTACGAAAATTTTGAACTTTTTTTTATTTTCGTTATTTTAAGAAGCAACTTCCGTGATTTAACAACGGAAACTCTGCAAATTGCAGTGTAGGCTTTTTTCGAATTTTGAAATTCTTCTTTTTAATTTGCGTTATTTTAAGAAACCACCTCTATAATAATTTTGATGGTATAATTAAGAACATTTAGGACCTACTTTTCTTGCTATCACAATGTAACACGCTTTTATTAGAACAATTAAGACTGTGATATAAACTGTAAGATTTAATAATTTAGGTGTAAAATTTTAATATTAAAAATATATAATTGCGTACATTATAGAATTTTTTTGTCGCAGACGAAAAAGCCTAATTATCGTTAAAGGTTACAATGAACTTATAAAGTGTTATATTTCTTTACAGTCAATTTATTTTTTACTTTTTAGTTAATTTTATTAACCAATAATAAAAGCTTATTTTAAAAATATTTTTTTTCTTTAATTTTATTTTTTACTTTTTAGTTCGTTTTATTAACAAGTAATATAAGCTTGTTCTTAGAAAAGCCTTTTTCTTAAATTTAATTTAAATATGAATTGTTTTTAATTTTTAGTAGGGTAAAATATTGTTTAAATTAAATATGTAATCTTTACTTAGTTATCAATTGTTTTTGTGTTTTGAATCATTTACTTAGTTATTTGTAACGTTTATTATCCTATCTATTTCTTTTAATGCATCAACATTACAAGGTTTCTTCGAAGTCAACTTTGAACAGTCAAGTTCTTCTATTCGAGTGTTAACTAACTTAAAATCATATTTGATTTTGACTTTGCCTATGTCGCGTTCAGTTTACAACTACTCATTGCAGATATCTGCTCTGTGTGTTAAATCTATTTAAAATAAAATTCCAACTTTCGCTTAGCTAAAATTCTATCGCCAAAAATCTGTAAAACAAAATTAAGTGCGCAGAAAAGTATGCAACACTTAGCGATAACAGCCTAACCACGTTAGCGTTCGTTGTATCAGAGAATTTTTACACATGAAAATGACGGCTGTTATGTTTGCAAGGTTGCATTCCTTTGAGTTTATCGCGTATACACCATGAAATGTGCGCGTAAATTTATACAAATTGTGTAAATGATTTTTCGTACAAAATTTGACAGTTCGTTTACGCACCACACCTTTTCCAGTTTATAATGAGAATATATAACTTTGTATTGAGAAATATAAGTTTATATTGAGAAAACGCAAATCGATAATGGGAAATCCAACTTTATAATGAGAAAATAAAATATGATAATGAGAAGCGTATCTTCTTATTGAGAAAATATAAACTGGTAGTGAAAAATGTTACTTCATATTGAGAATACATAAATCGATAATGAGAGATATGAATTGATAATGAGAAAAGATAATTTAATAATGAGAGAATATAAAATTTTAAGAATGAAAAGTTGCAATTAATCTGATCTGGAGTCGGTGAGCCAATTCTGCAACATTTCGGGATACAGCATAAAGACAATTAAAATATAGCGTTGTTTAAAGCACTCGGAAGCATTTTAAAAGCTTCAGGTCAAATACGGAAATTATATTGTACATAGTTTTTGAGTGGCGGTGTTACTGGAATGCATAAGATTGCGTTGAACGGATCTAAATGACAAACTTCACTGTACATTCAAGTCTCTACTTATATATCAACTAAAATAAAACATCTGTTTAAAATGTAGGTATCTGCGGTATTGCTCACGTCCCCTTAAAATATTTTTTGGTGCTTCCACTGCTCTTTCAAGGTACTACCAAAGAGAGTAGATTAATAAGAGGGAGCATTGTAGAGTCGTTCATTCTCCACAAAGTGGGACGGCTGCGCCAGGAATACACCATACGTTTTGCCCCTGCTTCGTTTTCACCATCACGATTAAAAAAGTCATGAGCCTGGGCATTCGCGAAGATTTAGTGATGTAAATTGCATTGCGCCAGCGCCAATGCGGTGCCAGATCAATGGTAGCTCATTGACGCAATGACTCCAAGCGAATTTTTGACGCTACTTAGTAGTGAGTGCGTAGTACATTTCAGTTGCGCTATTGAGTGAAACGACTTTTGTGTGTCAGGCACAAGTTTGGTGTTATTATTCTCCAAGATTTTCCATTGCTGATTTAACTTAAGCTGTTATTCCAATATTTTTCAGCCAGCTTATTTCAAATAGGTAATTTTTCCAAAAGCAAAATAAATTACAGCAAAGATTACAGAGTTAAACAGCCTTAAAAAATCAGCTATGTTGGTTATACACAGAAATACAACAGAGGGTTGAGTCTCCGCTTTTCGCAAGCGTGGGATTCACCACGTTGTAAGAAAATTTTCTCATATAAATATCATGTCATTCACCACGTGTGATTCACCACGTCTAAGTCTCAGAATCCACGGTTAGGTACCGCCGGGTTTGTATGGGAATGTTTGTGTGGCTGTTATGCCAAAGTAAACACAAATCTTTACCGATAACTGTGTTATCGATTAATTTATCGAATTCTCGCAAATCAGTATTGCATTGTCATCGGAGTTATACATGTGTGCGAAATTTCAGCTCAATCGGAAAAAAATCACTAGTGCTATTTTTCTGTTCGCTAATGTAGCACGCGTATTAAATTTCTCCTCGTTTTACCAAAATAACAAAAATTTCAAATCCTTTGATTAAGAGCTTAAATAAATGAAAAAATTTGTGGAAGCAAACACTTATGCTACGTATATGTAGGTGTTCAAATTTCTCTACCAGTGAGTTCTTTTTGTTGCAGAGATCGAATTAAAGCTGAAAATTTTTGAAGCTTACAAACTGCAACAGAGTAACAAAACAATGAAACAAATGATGCATACCGAATTACACGTAATAACTGTAATCATATAAAGCTTACAAGAACAAAAAAAAATGATAAAAATAAAATATGGGAAAAAGTGTGAATTTAAAAGGGAGGCAAAACACAAATATTCGTCAGCATCGTTTTGTTGCACCGAAACCCACAAGCATATGCACCGGAGAACGTAGCGATGTCGAATTCTTTTTATTTTTGTCTTGCTTGTTTTTATGCTTACGGGTGTCGCATACACTCACAAAAAGAAATTCAATTACAATAAACAAAATAAATGTTACACAAATGGAAAACATATAGAATAATACTGAATTACATTTCGACAGCGGTTTATGGTTATTATTTTTACCGTTTCTAGCATACAAATGAGTTAAATTGTGACAACATTAGGTGTAATAATAATGATGTGTGTGTGTGATGGAAAAACAAATAAAATTATATGAGTAAAATTTCATTTTTTAAAAAGAATAATAAAGGTGAATGGCATATTATTGTACAATAATATTGTTTAATATGATTACACAATATTTTTGACTACAAAGATTATTGACAATGCAAAGAAATATACAAAATTATTAATAAGCGAGGCACGTTTTGATTAGTTTTTTTTTCATATTACAAATCAAACAGTCAGATAAAAGTAATTGCTCTATTTGGTACTTGAATACAGCAAAGTAGCCTTTATTATGGGCTTTCTGACTTCGGACAATCTAGTCTTCTTACTATGTTCGACTTTATCCCGGACAGGACGCAGTATTGTATTCCGATAACTGCTCCCTATACAACCTTCACTGCAGTCATTCCCCCGAGAGAGGAGTGGGGGGAGGATTCATCTGTGGTAGGGAACAGGTTAATTTTTTCACGGATGGATCGAAGTTGGACGGAAAGGTTGGCGGAGCTAAATGTAAGCCGCAAATTTAAGTTGGCTGATCACTGCAGTGTTTTCGAAGCGGAAGTTGCTGCGATTAAGGATGCGGTGGATAAAATGCTATCCAGTGTTAATACGGTTAGGGAATTTAACTTCTACCCTGTTAGCCAAACGGCTATCAAGGCCTTGAGCTGAACTATAGTGAGATCGAGGGTGGTCGGAGTACCTGACACTCACAAAAAGAAATTCAATTACAATAAACAAAATAAATGTTACACAAATGGAAAACATATAGAATAATACTGAATTGCATTTCGACAGTGGTTTATGGTTATTATTTTTACCGTTTCTAGCATACAAATGAGTTAAATTGTGACAACATTAGGTGTAATAATAATGATGTGTGTGTGTGATGGAAAAACAAATAAAATTATATGAGTAAACTTTCATTGTTTAAAAAGGATAATAAAGGTGAATGGCATATTATTGTACAATAATATTACAATAAAACGGCTATCAAGGCCTTGAGCTGAACTATAGTGAGATCGAGGGTGGTCGGAGTACCTGACCTCGCTTGCGCTTGCATCGAACTATTTTATAATTAAGATTATCTGGATCCCGGGCCATATTGATATCCCGGGCAACTGTCAAGCGGATCTCTTTGCCTGCATCGGTATATCTGAACGAGATGAAGATGGCTGTAGGGATGTCGGGATTCTGCTGGGCACTTGTGGTTTGCTCCTCTATAGCTTGGCCTCGAGTCAGCTCAGCAAACGTAGGGCGGATACCACCTCTTGCAGGGTAGCATATTTCTGGCCGAAAGTGGATGACAGGAGATATGCTGAAGTACTTGGGTTCACTAAGGCTCACCTATCAATGGCCATTGGCGTTTTTACAGGGCACAGTTTCATGGGTATCCATGCGGTACGTCTCAATATACTGGAAACTCCATCTTGCTGCAGCTGTATCGATGATGGTGAGGTGGAATCGTGAAATCACTTTATGCTTGACTGCCCAGATTTTGTTTGAACAAGGCGAAAGTACTTCGGTCGCTACTCACTTGGAACTCCCCAATATTTATCCAATCATTCGGAACTTTATCTTTGCTACCCAACGATTCTCTAAGTAGCTATATCTACGTCACCGTTATTTTATTTTATTGTATATGGTATCGCAGAGGACCTTCATATTGTCCAAGTGAGCTTGCCCAATCAGGGTAACTACCACCAAACCTAACCTTTATTTTTTAACTCTTACCTAGAAAGTCAAATTATAACATTTTAATGTTGATTTTTCTCACAAAAGTCAAAAATAAAAATTGAAAGCTGAATTTAATTACAAAATTAGTAAAATTTAATTTAATTTCTTCATACAATTTTTGTTATTTATTATGATTGAAAAACTGGAAAGAACTAAACATACTGGCATATATTATAGCTTTATCGACCCTGCCAAAGATCTTTTCAGATGTTTTTGTAGTTTTGAGTTACTGATGTGAGATGAATAGGCGATTCAAGCCAAGACAATAACCAACCCAGAGTTTAGGCGACAGTTGTTTTTTAACCAAAAGCAATAACACAAAAAGCTTCGTGTGCAGAGTTACCCATAAAACAAGGATGGCTCAGCTCTATTGCATCGAGCAAATAAACTGCAAGAAAAATAACAAAAACAGTAACGAGGAAAATTGAGTTCAAGCCTCGTTCATACAGATGCAGTCACAGCCTAATGGTAGGCCTGTAGATTCTAAATCTGACAACTCGAGTTCGAATCTCACTACAAAGATAACTGAAGAGATATTTAGCCGAGACGAAACAGCTGTAAATCAGCCAATATATTTAATTCGTTTCAGTTTGTCCATCATAATAAAATACAATAATTTAATAATGAAATGATTGTGCAATACGTCTAAAACTCATTCAATTTTACTAATGTAGTAAATGAACAGACAATTTAATCCAAGATCACTTCAGTTATTAAAGTCAAAAATAATAGTTAAAGTTTAAATTTTATTATAAAAGTCACAAGTAATTATTAAAAATTTACTTAAAATATAAGTGTCAAAAATGTGTTTTGTTTAGGTTTTTTTGTGTTTAATATTTCGGGATCATTTCGAGATAATCTTTGAGACCAATTTATGGTAATTTCGGGATTATTCTAGAATCTTTTCTGAGCTGATCACTCCAGGGTTAGTTCGGAATCATTTATGATTGTTTTTGGTATCACACTGGAGTAACTTCGGGACTTTTTTTCAGGCGAGTTCGGCGCTATTTCCGTGTATCACTTCGTAGAATTTTCGCAAATGTTTCATAGTACGATTTGAAGCTATTTCTTAATCATTTAAGAGTCATTTTGGGACTATTTTAGAATTAGTTCACACCCATTTTGGGATCAATTCAGGGCTATTTCAGAATAAACTCGTAATTTTATACATTTAGTTTCTTCAAGGATTATAGGCGATGCAATTACGGGTTACGTGAAAATGTTCAGCGGTGGCAAAAGCTTACTAAACTTTATTAAAAATATAATTACAGCCCCGAAAAAGGTCTGAAATAATCGCAAGAACAATCAAGCAAAGGCTTCGCGATGACATCGAAAATAATTCCGAATCCCGTGGTTCAGAGGAAGCCTCATACTAATATCGATATTATCCTGAAATAGTTTCTAATTAATTTGATATGTTGCAATATTTTTCCTGAACTGATTCCCAAATAGCAACAAACGCAATTCAAAAATAGTGCTGCGAAAGTACGGAAATGATTCAAAAGCAATCCTGAAAAAACTCTGAAATAATTCCGAATTGTTTCCGAAAATAGCACCGAAACTATACTTGACTACTCTTGTAGAGTCATGAAAATAATATCGAAATCATTCTGTAAAAATCGCGGATTTATTCCAAATACAACCTCTAAAGGATCCAGAAGTAGACGCAAATCTTCAGAAGATTCAGAGGAAAAGCAAAGCCGCCATGGTGGAGCAATGAGCTGAGTCTTCTAAGAAGACAGGTAAAAGAAATGTTTAAACTCGCAAAGACCGCGGAAAGCGAAGCGTGTCGGGACGAGTACAGGGATCTACTGAGGATCTACAAGCGTGAAATTACCAGGGCGAAGAGAAACTCATGGAAAAGTTTCTGTACGGACATAGAGTGCTCCAGTGAAACAGCACGGTTGAAAACAGTCCTAGCAAAGGGAAACATAGTCCAGGGACTAATAAAGAAAGAGAACGGGGAATGGTCACGTGATAGTGAGGAATCCCTTGAGGTGCTTCTCGATACACATTTCCCATCGGGAGACGGTTTAGAAGAACCAGCAGACATCACTCACACTTCGATCACGGAGCTAGTGGTGCCGGGCTTGGTGACCGATACCAAGATCGAGTGGGCAGTGAAGACGTTTTCTAAGTTTAAATCGCCGGGCCCAGATGGTATATTCCCGACCATGCTACAAGTCTCAAGTAGGGCGGTCGTGGAATGGCTTAAAATAATATTCGATGGGTGCATAAGACTGAATCATGTACCGCACTCTTGGAGAACTGCTCGTGTAGCTTTTCAACCAAAGGTGGGGAAGATCGGTCACGTGTATCCCAAAGACTATAGACCCATTAGCTTAACATCATTTCTGCTCAAAACCTTTGAGAGGCTGATAGATGTGTACATAAAGTCCAACGTGGATGAAAAGCTGCTCTACACAACACAGCACGCGTACACCAAAGGCAAGTCGGTAGACATCGCATTGCATAGGGTGGTAATAAGTATAGAGAAATCCCTGGAATATAAGGAGTATGCTCTAGAAGTCTTCTTGGACATTGCCGGGGCTTTCAATAATGTTGCAAAATGGGCGATTATGGATGGTCTTAATTACATTAAAGTACATCCTGCTTTAATCAGATGGATCGGCTGCATGTTAAATTGCAGAAAGATTACATCACAATGGGGATTGTACGAGGCCACGAAATCAGTGGACAGGGGCACGCCGCAGGGAGGGGTGCTATCACCTCTGCTGTGGACACTGGTCATCAACCAACTGCTCAGGCAATTCGATGAGGGACCCGTAAAACTTACGGCTTACGCAGATGACGTTGCAATTGTCATAAGTGGAAAATGCCTTCCAACGATTAGTTCTTTGATGGATCGGGCGCTTCGGGATATGCATACCTGGGCATCTAATGTCGGGCTGAAAGTCAATGCGGAGAAGACGGATATGGTCATGTTTACAAAGAGGTACAAGGTCCCAAATTGGACCAGGCCTAAGTTAGGAGCGGTGACCTTACAGGAGAAACCTTGCACAAAATATCTAGGAATCATCCTAGACAGTAAGCTGTCATGGAAGCTCAACGTGGAGGAGAGGGTCAAGAAGGCCCCAACGGCACTCTATGCATGTAAAAGAATGCTGGGGTGTACGTGGGGCCTATCGCCCTCTCTTTCTCATTGGGTTTTTACAGCGATTGTAAGCCCTATTCTATACTATGGAATTCTTGTTTGGTGGAAAGCCACACAAAAAACAACATACCTCAAAAAATTAGAGGGGGTATGCAGACTATCGATGCTTTGCATTACGGGAGCCCTGAAAACAACCCCGACGGCTGTACTGTATGCCATTCTGCACATTCCACCTGTAGACCTGGTAGCAAAGAACAAAGCGTTAACGACCGCAACCAGGCTCGATGCTTCGGGGCAGCTTGAGCGCCGACCATATGGCCATAGTAGTATAGCGTCCTCAGTCACAAGACGAACAGACTACATGATTCCCTACCTGCACTTTGAGGGAGATCTTAAGGCCACAATAGAGGTGGACGGTTGGCGCAAGGGTGCGCAAATGGCGGACGAGGCGATACATGTGTACACCGATGGTTCCAAAATAGTGGAAGGAGTAGGGTCTGCGGTATACCGCGCTGATCCGGAATAAAGCAGATCCTACAGGCTGCCGGATTACTGTAGCGTTTTCCAAGCGGAAATATTAGCCGTAACCAAAGCAGTAGAAACCCTGGAAGAGAATAGCTTAAGCTGCAACCGTGTTAATTTTTATATTGACAGTCAAGCAGCAATTAAGGCAATAATCTCACATAGCACAGCATCTAAATGCGTGTTAGAGTGTAAGCAGTCTCTGGAGAGAATCGGGACAGGGAGAAGCATACATCTATATTGGGTCCCAGGGCATATGGGAATAGATGGGAATGAAAAAGCGGACGAATTAGCTAAAAAGGGCGCATCCCTTGTAGCTTGCTCCGTAGACGTCCCAATTAGATTGGGCGAGATTAAGCGAAGGCGAGAGGTGCACATGATCGACCAAGCAGAAAAGGCGTGGGTTCAAGCGCGGGGCTGTAAAGTGTCGAAGATTATGTGTAGGTCTTACAACCTTAGACTAACACAGTTGCTTCTATCATTAAAAAGAGAGGACTGTAGACTCATGACGGGTATTCTGACTGGACACTGCCTTCTGGCGTCACATGCCTTTAAATTAGGCTTGGTCAGTGATAGCAGGTGTAGGAAGTGCGCGTTGGAGGAGGAAACGATCGAGCACGTTCTGTGCTCGTGTCCTGCACTTGCCAGGCTAAGACTCCAGCTATTAGGAGTGATACAGCTGTCAGATCTAGAAGCAGCAAGTGGCTTAAGTCCTAGGAAGCTTCTAGTATTTGCCAAAAGGACGGAGTTATTTTATAACATAGCTCCTGGTTTTTGATAGGGTTTTTCAGTTTGGTCGTTAAAACAAACTTCTGGTAACACTACGGACTCAATCAGTCTATGTGAGGTCCTCATGGACCGGCCAGTTCAACCTACCTACCTAGACGCAAATCGATCACGAAATGCTTCTGAAATAGCCTTAAATAGTTCTAAAATAATCCTGAATAGTTTTTGCTGTGTTGTTGTATTCACACGATAGCCTGGTGTAGGTAGAGGTAGAGGTCGAAGTACTTTTACAAAAACAAGAGAAAAGTAATTGCAGGGTCATACCAATAAACTTTGCTGCTTTCGAAAGGAATTGTGAATGCCCGCCCAGAAATAGATGGAAATATGTAAAAATATATACAGCAGCAGACATGAAAATTGCAATGGCAATCTTTATCAAATTTCGCCAACTAGATTATTCTTTTTTGTTTTCTATAATTTAAGAAAAAACTTTAACGTTCGTAATCTCCAAATAATCGGAAGTACAAGATAAGAAATATATAGTGAACAGATGTACATACCTAAACGATTTTTGAAATAAATATAAAATAAAAAATGGCAAAAAACCCCTTTATATGAACGATCGGTTGTATGGGATAGGTATATACTATATACATATAGCTCCGATCAAAGTGTCTTTTTAGGAAATCTTCTATGATATATTCGAATAAATATCACCAAGTTTAACGTTTTTATATTGGAAATTAAGGGAGAAATGGCTAAAAATCTTTCTATCTGAACGATCGGTTATATGGGATATATATTATATATAGCTCCGATCGAAATGATTTTTTCATGAAATCTTCTATGATATATTAGAATAAATATCACCAAGTTTAAAGGTTTTATATTGGAAATTAAAGGAGAAATTGCCAAAAATCTTTCTATCTGAATGATCTGTTGTATGGGATATATACTATATATAGCTCCGATCAAAGTAATTTTTCAGAAAATCTTCTATGATATTTTAAAATATATATCACTGAGTTTCACGTTTATACTTTCTAAATTAAGGGAGAAATGGCCAAAAATCTTTCTATCTGAACCATTCGTTGTATGGGATATAACTATATATAGCTCCAATCAAAGTGATTTTTTCAGGATATCTTCTATGATATATTAGAATATATATCGCCGAGTTTCACGTTTATACTTTCTAAATTGCAGCAGGAATGACCAAAATCATCTTATCTGAACGATCGGTTGTATTGGAGATATATCTTATAGTGGTCCGATCCTACCGGATCCGACAAATGTCTAATATAATACAAAAATACATCCTTGTGCCAAATTTCATTGCGATATCTCAAAATTTGAGGGACTAGTTTGCGTTCAAACAGACTGACCGACGGGACAGACGGACATGGCTATATCAACTCAGTTCGTCGCCCTGATCAATTCGGTATACTTAATGGTGAGTCTACCTTCTATATTTCTCAACGTTACAAACATCGGACCGAAGTTAATATACCATTTCATGTTCATGAAAGTTATAAAAGGTACAAGTACATAGTTCGCTCAAAGTTGGTATCGGTCTATTTATATTTTTTTTTTATATATAAAAAATAAAAACCAAATGATCAAAGCGATAACAAATTTTTATATCAATGAACCTCGAAATCGAAGCTTTATTGAGTAACTATGCTTTACGGAAGTATAGGTATATGATATTATAGTAATAAATCCAGAAAAGTTATAAAAACATGGTAGCTCTAAGAAATATTTAAACTTATTTGGTAGTATTCATGCATTATACAAACAAAATCCAATTAGCCATTCTAATCCAAAACTGTGGTCCTATATAGAATCACCAGAAATCCGCTTCTTTTATTATTAATCCATTACTCACTTAAGCTCAGATGTCAATAATTGGCTGCAATTATGCTTAATTTTTATACGGAAAAAAATAATAACTCATACGCCCTGTAGCACCAAACTAATTAACAAATATAGAAAGCGCGCTTAACGAATGGAATGTTAAAGCATACAATTTTCTTATTAAGTTGACTTAATTCAATACATAAACGTCTAATTAGTGTCAGTATTTTACTTAAACGCATTTACTTATACATACATACGTACATATGATACGCATACTTTTATTTGAGAAAGGCATATGTATGTATATGAAAATATTTCAAAAGTAGCCTTGTAAAAAATCTTGCCATTAGTCCCCAAAAAGAGTGGGCTTTTGTCTGCATTGAGGTATAATTGATCCCTCCAGCCCCAATTCTGATCAGTCAGTTTGAAATTTGCATAGCTAATCTTAAGAATGAATGGAAAAACATGCAACGAAACAGATAAAATAAAACAAAAATGTATGGAATTGGAACGAGTTATTTAACTGTTAATATTCCATTGTGGTAGAATTTGTTTCAATATCATTTTTTTTAATACCAATACAAAAAATAAAATACAATTTTAAATATTGTATTAGAACTCAAAAAAAAGTATAATATTATAAAAAGGAGAAAGAATTCCCGTGCGGGTAGAAAAAGCGCTTGTCTGAAAGTACCCATAGGCGAAGAAAGAAGACCTCTCCCACAGTACCCATAAGGGAACGATGAACGTCTGCTCGAAGGGAAACATAGAGGACCCATCAAACAGTACCCGTACGGGTATTAAAAAGTAGAAAAAGAACCTGTCTGACAGTACCCATTCAAGCATAAACAGGTACAATTGGTCTCTCAATAGTACCTGCTCAAACACAAAGGATTACTCCAACCGATATTAAGAAATCAAAACTTTTGCGTATAGGATTCATCCTAGAATAATCGCTTTTTTTGCAGTGAATATATGTATGTAGGGGCTCTTAGCAAACAAAGAAGGCTATCTTTGACAGTAAGCGTAAGAGAATAAGGAAGAGCTGTCGTACAGTACCTGTAAGGGTATAAAGAAGAGTACAAAAAGGATCTGTGCGACAGTATCCGAAGTGGTCTGCACTATCCGTCCAGACATAAACAGGTACAATTGGTCTCTCCATAGGACATGCTCAAACAAAAGGGACATCTCTAACCCATATAAGAAGTGTTGGCAACACCCGTACTTGTCAGACGTGTTTTCTTTCATATCCAAAGTCGAGATAAAATTTCTAAAGTTTAAAAAGTTTAAAAGGTGTAAAAAGTGATTTTGATACATATATCGAGACTTTTCTTGTCCCAGCTCTAGGGGTAAGCGAATTCAACTAAATAAGTGCAAAATAAAACATTTCTATAAAAAGAAGCCCATGTAAAAGTAACATTTATACAAACAACAACAATACAAATTGTCGCCCACATATTTTTACGCGCCTTCGCCAAATCAGCCGATAGGGATAGCCGTGGAACAGGAAAACTGTCAGAAATAGGAGTGTGGAACGTAAGCTCTGTTTCGCGTCAGCTGGAAAGGATGTATAAGTTAAGTTCAGCTTTTCAAGTTCGCCGAGATCGATATGGAACGTAAGCTTATTTATTTTAGCTAGATAGTAGTGTTGTGGAACGTAAGCTCGTTACTTGCAGACAGCAAGAACACAATCCAAAAACATGAGTTCCACAGCAACTATAATAAAAGCTATCAGCGACATCTCAAATGAAATACAGCGACTAATTCAAGATTCCGGCAATGTTAAGAGAGAAATAAAAACTGGCGTAATCAATCAAACAACGAAACTCATGGCGCTCATCCCCACCATTGAAGCACTTTTGCTAAATGAAAAAATGATGATCCTGCTAACACCTCGGTCAATATACGTGCCACAATAAGGGAAGAGTTCTCTCTGCTAATACAATCTTTGAATTCAAACAATGAGTCCCCTATTGCAAGTTATGCAAATGTAGCCAAATCAGGAGATAAAAAATGCAATCCAGCAATTGTAATCAGCTCAACTAAAGATAATCAATATCACTCGGCTTTGTTAAATAGTTTTAAAAAAAGTGTATCATTTAAAGATACCAATTTTGCTCCATTAAAAATAGCCCCTGTGTCAAATAACAAAGTTAGAATCGAGTTCGACAACTTAGAGCAACGCGATACAACAATGAATAAGTTATCAAATGTATCTGACATTAGAGCAGAGAATGCAAAAACTAGAAGGCCATTAGTGATTATAAAAGGAATATCGAAAGAAGTGCAAGTAGAGGAACGTGTTCCGATTATCAGAAACCAAAACCCCAATGTAGGCTCAGCCATGATGGAAGACAGCGATATAAAACTGCGCTTTGTGAAGCGAAATCGCCGAAACCCTGATTTTATGTTCAATGCTGTCCTTGAAGTAAGTCCCCTAGTCCGTAAAACAATGCTTGTGTCTGAGCGGCTTAACAAGACTATCACCGTGTTAATGTATCCGACTTTAGTGCCTTTCTACAATGTTTCCAATGTCTCCAATTTGGACACACCAAGAGTAAATGTACTTCTCAAAGCGCACCCTGCTCCCACTGCGCAAGCAAGGAACACCAATTCGGGAATTGCCCCTTTAAAAAAGATTGCGAAAAGCTAAAGTGTTTCAATTGCTTAGAGCGAAATGAATCATCAAACACAAAATTTGATGTAAAGCACTCCGCGACCAGCGTTAAATACTGCCCGCAACTCAAAGCAATTCAACAGCGTATTAACGCACGGACCGATTATGGGTGTTAAGCCCCTAAAATGCATACAAGTCAATGTAAACCACTGCTATACTGCATACAAAGAGCTACTACAATATTTTACGTCCCACTCTATAGATATAGCATTATGTAGCGAACCGCCAATGTACAAAGATACTACAATTACTCCACAAGTGGTATCTTAACTTTTCAATTTCCTGCAGTGAACAGAAGAGTCAAAACTTGCATTTCAGTTAAAGAGTCTATAGGTACATCTTTGGGCATGTCACAGTTTTCAACGCCAAATTTAAGTGTCATAAGGCTTCATATTGACAATCGCCAGTTATTCGTTGGGAGCGCTTACGTGGAGCCCGTAGTAGGTAAATTTAACACAATGACCTCAATGAGCAATTTTCTCGAGAAAACAGCGTCTTCACTGCAGCTACTTGGAGGTGACTTTAACGGATGGCACACCTCATGGGGCTCAAATAATGATAACGAACGTGGTACTTTGTTAGCAAACATGATTTCGTCTAGAAGTATGGCAGTCTGTAACGAGGGTAACGTAGCCACATTCAACGCTATCCGTCATGGCATATCTGCTACGTCAATTGTAGACATAACCATTGCCTCAGAGAGCCTTGTACAGCCTATTGTTGACTGGCGCGTCGATGTCGAAGCAATGCAAAATTCAGACCACAACGCCATAACATTTAAAATCATAAAAAATTATAAGACTCAAGCATCAACAAGCAATTCGACTTATATGTATAATACTAAGTCCGCCCATTGGGATCAATTTAATGCCATCTTGAAAAGTTGCGTTGAAGAATCAAATATACTTAACACCAATTTTCAAAACTGCACTTACCACGTCATAGATAACGTTGTAACAAGTCTAACCAATAGTATAAAATTTGCATGCGATAACTAAATGAAGATAAGGCGCGGTTCTAAACCATACAACCCTTGGTGGAACAAAGACCTACAAGCGCTTAAAGAAGAGTGTATAAAACTTCACCACAGACTGAATAGGCTGTCCAAGCAAGGTAGGCCATTAGAAGAAACTGCTAAAAAGCACTCCGATGCAAAGCGCGAGTATGCAGCAACACTGAAGGTAGCTTCAATACAACATTTCAGGGATTTTTGCAAAAACCAGGGTAAAGAAGATGTTTGGTCGGTCACAAATAGAATTATAAAAGATGCACCCATACAGCGTCCGCCCACGACACTTCACCATGCAGGAAGTACCACAGAGACCAGTATCGAAACAGCAAATGTTCTACTGCAGCACTTCTACCCAGACGATTGCGAAGATATAACCATAAGCCAGTGTGAAATCCGCAGTCAGGTAAAAAATAGCATAAGTACACCTGACGACAAAGACTTCACAGAAGCCGAGGTCGTCGAGGCTATTAATACGATGAACCCTAATAGAGCTCTTGGATTAGATCACCTGACATCGGATATATGCTTGGAGGTAATCAAAGATTATCCTGATTTAATAACTAAACTATACAACGCTTGTTTAAAAATTGGTTACTTTCCGAAGGCATGGAAAGAAGCGTATGTCAAAGTGATACCAAAAACCAATAAAGTGGCTGGAGATGTATCATCATATAGACCAATAGGGCTTTTACCAATATTAGGCAAAGTGTTGGAAAAACTACTCACTAAGCGTTTGAATTTCCACTTAGAAAGCAAAAATTTGTGGTCTAATAAGCAATTTGGCTTCAAACAGCAAACGTCGACAACCGACGCGTTATACAACGCAATTCCATCATATAAAAGAAAGAAGAAGCAAGAAATACCAGGTGATTTGCATCTCTCTTAACATCAAAATCGCTTTTGATAATGCTTGGTGGCCTATACTTTTTAAACAGCTGGAATGCCAACGTACTCCATCAAATATTTATAACTTAATTAAAAGCTATCTAGATAACCGATCGGTTAGATTAGAATATGCTGATTCCACTACCAAAAAATCAATGTCAAAAGGGTGTATCCAAGGTTCCATATGTTGGCCTACATTTTGGAACATAATTTTAGATAGCCTATTTACCATGCCACTACCAAATAGATGCCAAATTCAAGCATTTGCCGATGATGTGCTTCTTACCGTGGCCGCAAAAACACGCGCGGAGCTCGAATGTATAGCTAATGCTGCTTTATGCCAAATACATCAGTGGGGAAACGATGTCAAACTACAATTTGGTGATGATAAAACGAAGGCAATAGCGTTTACACAAAAATCAAGAACAGCAAAAATTTACTTAAGTGGAACTAACTTGCCGTTCGTAGAGTCTGTAAAACTTCTCGGAGTTATAATAGATAACAATTTAAATTTTATCAGCCATGCACGCTATATCATTGGAAAAACGCAACTAATTTTTAATAATATATGCAAATATGTGAGAACTACATGGGGAATTCATGCCGAAAATGTTGCGATAATATACAGACAAGTCGTCGAGCCCATGATTACTTACGCATCAAGTGTCTGGGGAGGAGCAACTAACTACTACTGCGTCCGTAAGCTTCTCCGATATTTTCAAAGAAGTTTTTCTATAAGAGCGATACGTGGCTTTCACACTGTGTCCGCAACTTCTGCACTAGCACTAGCTGCGTTCACGCCGCTCCATCTTAAAGTTGCAGAAATAAGCAAAGTATACGAGGTCAGAAAACAAGGCGGAAAACCTGGGTTACCAGTGGAAGTTGATTTAGATAGAGATATACATCCGAAAGACTTGCTACACACAGCCGATCGGCAAACCATTGAATATAGCAAAATCAGTAGACAGGTCGAAATTGATAGCTTAATAGCACATCATACCACACAGATCTTTACAGACGGAAGCAAACTAGAAACGGACGAATGCGGATCGGCCTTTGTTATCATCCATCCAGGTGGAACTTCTGAAAAAGAAATATTTAAGCTTCACAATGTATGCAGCGTGTTCCAAGCTGAAGCGTACGCAATCGATTCTGCGCTATTCTGGGCTCAAAGGTACTTGGCAACACAAAACCTACACATTTTTAGTGATAGCCAATCATGTCTTGAAGCTATGAAAAATAGAAGCAGTACGACACCATTAATAGCGTCAATACATAAGCGGTTGTTCTTTCTACGTCAAAAAAACCAAATTAATTTCTCTTGGGTAAAAGCTCATACTGGTATCGACGGAAATGAGCAAGCAGATAAAGCAGCCAAGGAAGCGGCAGGTCTGACTACAAGTCCTGTTTACAAAAAGTTTCCAATGAGCTATACTAAAGCAATTATACAACAAGAAACGCAAGAAGCATGGCGTCGTGAATACACAGATGAATCGACAGGCAGTACCACAAAAATGTTCTTCCAGGCGCCAAAAGAAGCGGATATATACAGTGAAAGATTTGGAATTTCATTCGAAATGACGCAGTGCTTAACTGGTCACAGTTTCTGCAAAGCCTACTTGAAGCGCTTCCATATTATTGATACAGACTTATGTCCATGCAACGAAGGAGAAGCCCAGTCAATTAGTCACTTAATCTACTCGTGTCCCAGGTACCAGAATGCGAGAAGAATTCATGAAACCCTTTGCAAGGAGCTCAACATACAACCATACAACATAATAGATATTTCACGGAATCAAGAATTGATCGAGTCTTTCAAGAAATTTATTAGTAATATATTTAGTACACTAAAAATCTTTAATTCATTGCAATAACAAATATTCATTACTGTATGCTAAGTTAAATACCCGAAATTTAAACTCACATCTGTATCCAGTTGCAGATAGTATTGTTTCATAAAATCATATCACCAACTATACTTACATGTATATATTAAGTTATAATAATTCAAGTTATGTAAATGAAAAGATACAAGAAAAGAAATAATACATTTTCTCGAAGCGCGGCTAGCGTGTAGAGACCTAAGGAAAAAAAAACCCATATAAAGAGATTAAAACTGGCTATAGTCGCATACTCTTTTGCGAGATAGAGTCGAAAAAATATGTCTGACAAAGCCCGTAGGGGAACATAGAGGATCTGTGGGAGAGTACATGTAAGGATATAAAAAAGAGTAGACGAAAGATGTGTACGACAGTACCCGAAGGGATATAAAGGGGACCGGTCCGAATCAACACGTCCAGCCATAAACAGGTACAATAAGGCTCTTCATAGGACATGATCAAACAAAAGGGATCAGAGATTCAAACAGGCTATAGTTGCATACTCCGTTGCGAGTCATCCCGAACTCATCATAGACTAATCGCATTGTTTGAAGAGATATGTAGTACGCATACGTACACAGTTTTCGACATCTTCTATATATATAGTAGATACATACATATATAGGAACTAAACAACCAGCTTAACGTTTGAAGAAATTAAGGAATATAAGGAGGTGCTTAGGATAATTAAAAGAAAAAAGAGGAAATATCTTTTTTTGCTAAAAATCTAGTTTGATGTGTCCTTGGGGAGCCAGTAAAAGGGAAGTTTGATTTTCTTTAACAGCAACATTTTACTCTTGTACAAGGTAGTCATTATCTGATATTCGCTTTTATGCATTTGCTTTTAATTTTTTTATTTGTAACACATTTTTTGTAAGAGATAGCTGTCCATCTTGTGTATGTATGCGGGTACCACTTTAACAAATATTTATATACCCAAATAAACACAATCCAGGACACTAAATCAAAGCCAAGTTTGAAGCAAATTGATATGAAAAAAAAAAAAAATGTTGCTATTTAGATGACAAAGCAAATTAGGAAGTATAAAGTTTTTCAGTATTGTAGATATAGACATGCATTTATATAAAAAAAATCTTAACATGACTATTCCATTTATATAACGATTATTTCACCTGCTGTCCATAAGTTTGACACAGCTGCAGTTAGCACTCATTTAATGTTGTACTTGAAATTAATAGCACCTGCGTCAAAGGCATGCTACTCAGTAAACGACTAATGATGAGCCTCATGGGAGTTTGAATTGTATTTGTCTATTATACGTTAAATGTGTTTATATACGTGTACAGGGGTGGTTCTTATAAGTCAAATATATATTTTTTCTATTCTAACCCCTAGATAAAAATACCACATACAAGTTTTACCCCCTTTTGGAGACAGTTAAAGTGTAACGCACAGTGGTCAAAGTTGCGATTTCTCTGTGGAAATTAATATAATTGAAATTGAATTTTTAGATTTGTAATATCTAAATTCGATAATAATACAGTTGGTGATAGCGCAAAGTTTGGTCGCTATATAAAACGGTTAAGGGGTGTGGCATGTTGGCTAAATAAAATTTTTTTTATAGTGATTCTTTGAATGGGTAATCTGAGTTGGGATTTCTGCACAAAATTCACTCAGTGTTTCCAATCGTGACCAAGATCTGGATGCGATCGCTAACTATGACATTATAAATTTTGTTTTTTAAAAATCAATTTATATTTTTTGAGTTTCCATAAAGCAATCTTAACTGCGACCCATGTACGACACTGCTTAACCGAATCCTATTGCAAACAACCATTTAAAAATCGTTGCAGAAATGGTCGGGCTAGTACCTTAATGGTTAAAGGACCATCAACATCGATAACAGACTCCAAAGCCTTCGGGGTAGACCATCGATTTTTCGATAGTATTTGGGCTCAGGAAAAAAAGTTCCATTACGCCTACTAAAAAAATTTTCATTTGATTGTAAAATTTTCATGTTTACCCTGTCCGATCGTTCGACCCAAAAATGTCCGCTAAAAACGTGGGCAAAAGCAGTTTTTGAAAAAAAAACATTTTTTTATGGGGTAGGGTATACATATGAAATTTTTTTTAGTAGGTCATGAAAAAACCTTAAAAATCAAAGTCGAAAAAAAGTAAAAAAAAAATGAAATTTCTCAGGCTCAAAAATTATGTTTTTATGTATGCGTAGTGGAACTTTTTTTCCTGAGCCCAAATCCTATCGAAAAATCGATAGCGCGATATCGGTTAACTTGCGTCCATACAATTCGACCCACCCTACTTCGGGGAGTGTTTTTATCGTTAATACAACAACACCAACAACAACAGCAACAACAACAACAACAACAACAACAAACATTTAAATGCAATATATTTGATCCTGGTATCATCGTCCGAAGGAGTGAGACTTAGAAAGAATCGTTAATTTGATTTCTAAGGACCACTGTAATGTATATACAACATGTGTTGGAGTACATAAGGGCACATATAATTGTCGTTGTAAATTATTGGACACTTCTTTTGTTTTGAAAAAACTCATGTGCTTGAGAACTTGATGTTGATACATTTTCAGCCGTTCAATTTCAAGTGCTTAGGTGATACACGGCGTATGAGTAACTTTTTACGTGCGGTATTAAAACCATATTATTAATGGCTTATGATTTAGTTATAAACTTAAAATGCTGCCGGATGCTTCTGTCATTGATACAATTGAAAGTGACAATATTCAGGCATAGGTTCAGCTTTCTCTGTCCTATGTTAAGTGGGAAAAAATGTGGGTCTTTTAGTGTACAAGGGCAAGAAATCCAACGCAACATTACTCCAACTAACAAGGCCTAATTTTTATTGAGTAGGCGATGGAAAAGTAAATTCCAGTCACTATGAGCGATAATCACACTTTTTAACACTCTTCTCTACCTGATATGATTTGCTGCTGGAATGCATAGACGTTATCGTAAGCAGGCAGATTGTTGTTTTAGTCTTTGAAAAAATAGGTCTTTGGAAGTTTTATGGATCATTCAACCGTGATAGCAAGCGGCATATCGAAGAAAAATGTACTATGACTTGTTGAAGCTTTAGTTGTTTTCGTACTAGAGACTACCGTTTTATCTAGAAGCTGCACTTTCATTTAGCACACAGTTTGGCCTATGAAGTTACTGCTGGATGAACTCCATCATAAATTCTGGCACGTTGTGTATAAAGTGCTGCTTTGGAGGCGCTTTTGTTCAATGAACGAGTCTGACCATTTCAGCTGACAATTTAATCAAACTATCATTCATGGATGGCTACCTCCGTAGAAACAGCCACTGCAACAGAGAAGCTTCCATCGTTTAATCGCCGCTGTTGGTCATGCCGCTACCTATCAGATGCCACCCGCAATGATACCGTCACTCAGCTGTTGTCATCACGATACTCACCGCTGCTTTCTTAGACATTGACTGCGTACACTCAGCTGTTGAACACATCGCTGAAAGAAGGCTGCGAGGGGCCAAATGTTGCCGTCAGTTTCTCTTGAATTTCGTGGAAATCGAGGGGCAAGGAGATGCTTAAACCCGAAATCGTTCGAAGGTGGAATTGTTTTTTGAAAAAAGGGCTAATCTAGTAAGATTGCTCCTTTAGTCCTATTGAAAAGGTAACACTTATGATACCATGAAGGAGCCCTTGTTTCCCTTCTGTAGAACAAGGTTTGTATAGCTATACCCATGAGGCCAAACCTGCGAGTTGGCTTAATGTAACACGAAATTTGCGGCTTGCAGCTCCGCAAGGCAGCCAAAGATTTGTGTGTGGATACATCGGTACCTGGTCTTCGACAAGGCGATACAATGACTATACGCTTTCTCTCTCTTCTTTGTCACTGAAGTTGCGGCGTAATTCATTTGTTTGCAGGCCCATATAAGTACCAAGGGTACCAATAAAACAGCGACCTGTTAGAATACCTAATTATGAGCTTATACAGAGACCTATTGCGATCTCTTTTCGTTCATCTTGGACCAGATTTGCCTGCAAACGCTACTTGTTGGTTCCATGGTCCATCTTGCTTCAGCTTGTTCCATGAACTGATATCGTAGATAGTGTTTGTAAGTATATAGAGGAGAATTCACCCAGCCAGCAGTGGTGTTGGTTTGCCAGGCCTTGCCTTGTAAGCTCGAGATGAAGATGTGCTGTTGGATTCTTTAATATTACTGTGCGGCTAAAGTGAAATCAAAAAAGACCGGTTTAATATTCTAATCATTTTTCTTGATTATCTCCATACATCGACCGTACTTCTGAAACATAAAGGAAAAAAGCAATTTTTTGCCAAACAATTATAACAAAAGTTCCTTCTGTAAATACGTAATGGGATGTATTGAATATTGCACTTAAATCGTCGCTTAAAAGCAAAGGAAGAAATGAAGAGCTAGAGAAAGAGAAAGAGAGAGAACTTGCGTGAAAATGATAAGCAGCCATGCCGTAGCGATGCCAAATCGATGTAAAATTTTACGCGTCTACTTCACAACAAAATCAAATTTCACTTTAAATCGAAGTGCGCAAAAAACGACGATGCTCCGCAAAATGATTTTATAAGCAATACTAAATAAATTTCTGTTGCTGTTTAAGATATTTTTTATGTAGCGCGTGGTTTGCTCGTTTGAAGTGGGTTTTTTGCGCTCTCATTAAAAATTCAGCACATGCCACTCTGTCTCATTGACTGACCATTGTTGTGAACTAAGGTTGTTTAACAATTGTTGGAAATTTTTTTTTTTCGTTTTTTTTTTTTTGATTATCGAAATTGGTTCTGATTCACTTATTTATTTCTTTTATTTTTCTTGTTTTTCAATTTTTTTTGTTTTTAAAATGTTTCTTTTCGCTAAACTTGTAAAGCGCGTGTTTTTACACCTTTTTGCAGCGCAAGGCAGTCTGTTTGACTTTCAGCTGAGAAAAACATTTGAAAAGCCTAGAAAGAAAGTCTGTTTCGATAAATTCTTTGTAAGGGCACGCCGCAAGGTGAGATGCTATAAGTTCTGCTGTGGACGCTGGTCATCAACCAACTGCTCAGGCTTATGACGTTGCAATTGTCACAAGTGGCAAGTGCCTTCCAACGATTTGTCGGATCGGCAGCTTGGGGATATTAATACATCTAATCTCGTATTGAAAGCCAATGCAGAGAAGATGGACATGATCTCGTTTGCTAAGAGGTTCAACGTTCCAAATTGGACCAGACGTATGTAAGGAGAGGTGAGTCTGCACGGAAAACCTTGCACAACATATCCACGAATCATTGAGATAGTAAACTGTCGCAGAAATTCAACGTCAAGTAGAGAGTAAAAAAGGCCTCGACGGCACTTTATGCATGTAAAAGAATATTGGTATGTGCGTGGGTTTTATCGCACGCATTCTATCGTTGGGTATTTAAAAGCGGTGTATAGCCTATTCCATGTTAGGGAGTACTTCTTTGGAGGAAAGCCACACAAAAAACAAACAAACCTACCTCAAAAAATTAGAAGGCATACACAGGTTATCAAACAATGCCGACGGCTGTACTATATGCCTTTCTGAACATAACACCTCTGGAGCTAGTGCCAAAGAACGCGCCATTAACAAATGCAACGAAGCTAAGTGCTTCGGGGCAGCTTCAGCGTAGACCATAGGTTCATAATATTATAGCGTCAACAATTACAGGACGAACAGATTACCTAATGCCGTATCTGCGCTTCGGAGGGGCTGCTGGAGCCACAATAGAGGTGAATAGTTGGCGCAAAAGGTTGGCGGACGAGAAGATACACGTGTACACCTGTACACGCATGTCTTCAAAGTACTAGAAGGGGAATTGTCTGCCGTATACTGTGCTGATATAATAAACAGATTCCATAAGATGTCAAACCGCTGTAGCTGAAATCAAAGCAGTGGAAACATTATAAGAAAATAGCTTAAACTGCCGCCGCGTTAACTTTTATAATGACAGCCAAGCAGCAATTAAGGCTATAATCTCGCATAGAACAGCATTTAAAAGTGTGTTAGAGTGAAAGCAGTACCTGGAAGGAATCGGGAAAGGGGGAGGCATATATGCAAATGAAAAAGTGGAAAGGGCGCATCTCTCGAATCTTGCTCCGTAGACGTCTCAATTAGATTGTGCGAGATTAAGAGAAGGTGAGAGGGTCACATGATCAACGAAGCGGAAAAGGCGTAGACCCGCGCGGGGCTACAAAGTGTCGAAGATCATGTGTTGGTCTTACAACTTTAAACTAAAAAAGTTAATCCTATCATCAAAACGAAAGGACTGTGGACTTATGGTGGGTATTCCGACTGGACACTGCGTTATGGCGTCACAAGCCTTTAAATAATTCTTGGTCAGTAATAGCAGATGTGTGATATGTGGTTTGGATGAGGAATCAAACGAGCACCGACGTCTTAAAGCCATTCGAGTTGGGAGATAATATTTAAGAAATTATAGCGTATGAAACCCAAAAAATTTTAATTTATGAAAATGAAAAATATTCTTAACTTTTTTAGCCTTTTAGTGAAATTCACTGAAGTGAGGTAAAAAAAGGATTATCGACATCATAAAGAGTGACTCATATATTGCAGTTTCATTTATTAAGCTTTCAAAATTGTTCATAGCCTAGCGTCTTTATCAAGCATATTTCACAATAATAGCGGGTGCCTATAACGAGGATCTGCTGCGATTTATGCTGTAAGCAAGGCCACTGATAATAGCTACCTAAAGGAACTTGTCGGCGGTATTACTGCGAAACACGAGTGATGGTGACCTATAAGTTTCACAATGGTCATGATAAAACGATCTAAATTTAGGCAGGCTAGCAGCGTAAGGTGTTAGCTTAGGAGCATACTTTATTTCTTTCCAGCAAAATACTATCAACCTCTCAGTTGGGAGTACAAAACCTTCGGGATGAATCTAATCACAATTACAAAAGCAGCAACCTCAATATTTTGTGAGCTCCCCCATCCAATAGGTGCGACCAATCACAAATTGTCATCAATGTCCTCTAAGGGGAGTCCAAGGAAACTTACTGGCTTAACACGGGTGGACCATAAAGAGAGGGTTGTTAGAGGCAGGCGTTGGTGCCACACTACAAATGGAGCGCTGGTTGGTGTCATGTGGGGATACATTGCAAGCAGGACATATATTTTGTATGTTGGTGTTGATTCTGGATAGGTAAGAGTTTAACCTGTTACAATAACCAGATCGAAGATGAGCTAGAGTGACGCGCGTTTCCCTAGGGATAGTGCGTTCCTCCTCTGCTGGTTCTGTGTATTTTTTCTTGAGTACCGAATTTTCCGGGAAATTCCTGGCATAGAGGTCCGACGCCTGTTTGTGGATATCACTGAGGATCTGTTTGTGCTTTTTTGCCTCATCCCGGTGTGTTCTCAGGTGCCGTATTTCCTTATAATGCTTACGGAGATGACCCCTTAAGCCCCTGGGCAGTGTAACCTCATCAGTCAGATTTCTGTTGGGATGCACAGGTTTCTGGGTATTCAACAGAAATTGTTTGGTAAGCATTTCATTTCTCTCCCTAATGGGGAGTACTCTCCCCTCATTGTGTAGATGGTGTTCTGGGGACATAGGAAGGTAGCCCGTAGCGGTTCTGAGGGCAGTATTTTGGCAGGCCTGTATTTTCTTCCAGTGAGTAACCTTTAGGCTTGACGACCATAATGTCAGTTTAGTCAATGGGTATTGTGTAACAAATTAAAATTTTATTATGTGACTATTTCATTTGGTTATAACGTCAAATGAACTTGCTACCATTTGAAGTGGTCATAATGTCAATTGGCGTTATGCACATTGACTTTATGCCACACCTTCCGCACACTTAACTAAGCCGAAAGGAGAAAGATATTCAATACTGTATATTATATGAAGCGTCTTTTGCATTTCTAAGATTATGGGAATTTTCATTTTCATATAATGAGACTGTAAGAATGTGGAGATTCAATTGTGATATCCTACCTGACACATGCCCTTGTAATGCATTCTGTAAACAAGAAGTGTAAGAGGGTAACGAGAGTACAGTATTTGAGAGACATATTGGACTGAGAAATTTACAAAAAAAAAAAAAAAAAAAAAAAAAAAACACCATTGGCAATATACTGCAATGTGTTTGAAGCGCCTTAAAATATGCTACACGCAAGACATACTTTGTTCTGAAGTCGCGATTTGCTGTAAGCTCAGAGCTGTTAAATAAACGCGGGCCTTGTCGGGAAGGCAGGACATCCTAGCGATCTTCCCCGTCATTGAAAATGTCTTTAATAATGTTGTAACGTAAGTCACATGCAGGGTACGTACTCAACATGGAACCAAGAGGCTTGGTATGTTTGGCGATTACAAAGGGCATAACGCAAGAAAGATTTCAGTCGCCTCTTCTATGGGTAGTAGTGGTTAACGAAATACCAGAATTCTTCTGGGTAAAATAAACAAATTTAATTAGTCGAATAAGCTGACGACTTCGTACTGTGATCACAGAATATTTCATTTTCGAATAGTTTTCTATTAAAAAGTTCCAAGAAAGGTTAACCACTTCGCGCTTTAGTGAAGGTGAGTATCGAAAACGGAGACATCAACATTGTCCATCGAATGGAAATAGAGTGGCTATGCTGGTTTGACCAAGTTATGTGATAAGTGCGCCACTCTTTTGGAAGGACCAGGCAGTAAACAACTGAAGTTCCCTAGCAAATGGAACTCTCCCGGAGTGTAAGTCTCCAACATTGTCATATTTGTTGTACAGCCAGGTTGACCCTAAATAATAAATAATTAGTAAGGAAGTGCTGGAAGAGAATCTTGGTGAAGTTATAAAAAGAATATTTGTCTATTTTTTAAGTTTAATTGAGAAGGTATCTTTTTGGATGAATGTGACCGACCCAGCACTCTTTCAGGGCATTTACTATGCACTAAAGTCTCTTAACCTAACTTATCCTAGAAGTTTCATAAATTTTTCACGGATATATTTTCTAACCAATGTTATTAGTTTAATTCGAAATCTGTGCAAACTGACCAAGCTTTCGCCTCATTTCTTTTGTCAGAATAGTTTTCGACGCAAAAAAGGCCTCAAATTACAGATTCCATCTTTTTGCCATGTTTAAAGAAGCCACAATTCGCTTAAACTCTTACCTAATGATTACCTGTAATGAGCCAGCTTTTTATTAAATCTACTTAGAGAATCAGTAAAGCAAAAATTATTCTTAAATTACTCTACATTTGCAATGTCATTGAAACTAGAAAATTACTTAGGGCTACTTAAACATTTGAAGTTTACGTACTTCCCCTGTTGGAAATTATCAAGCACACAATAAAATAAATATAATTTAATAAAATTATTGTTGTGAAGTTGCAGTTAGCAACCATGTAATAGCGTTGTGAGGCATTTTTCTTTCATTTTATAATTACTGACTACGAGCTAGTATATATATATCCCCCAACGGATTAGGGGGTCAGAATATACCCGCAGTAGGTATGTCTGTCGTAAGAGGCGACTCAAATACCAGATTCAAGAGGCTGTGTAGTGCAACCCTTCAGGTTGCCAGCGCAATGTACAGCTTCTCCAAACCCAATTGTCAACCTCACCTATCCGCGGCGAATCCTGTTTCACTAACAGGATTGGCTCTGGCGACCCCAAGCTCCTCACGGAACTTGGGGGTGGGGAGGGAGGGATGGCCTGAAGGTTGAATGTGGCCATATAAATCGTTCCCGAGATGGTCGGGTTAGCACCTTAATGGTGCTGTGTTACCGGACCGTACCGGTTCTGTATCCGGCAAAGGACCATCACATCGATAACACTCCCCAAAGCCTTCGGGGAGTAATCTTATTGCTACAACAACAACAACAACTAGTATATATATTATCAACTAGCTACAAACTAGTTTAAAAACACCGAGGCTGTAGTTAGTTCAAAATTAAATAGCTACTAGTTAGTACGAAAAAATCTGGCTTGTAGTTTGCTTAAAAGATGTCAATTCGTATTTGATATAATAGCCGTGTTTTGTTTTACTTGCATATACATCTACATTTGCGGCTAAAAAACGCTTATCATCACTTATGTAATATTTAGGAGACCCATCTAGCGACAATGATTGAAGACCAGCGACATTGGTTAATTAACTCGCTACAAAACTGGTGGTACTTGTTAGCGAATACACGCACCTCTGCTAGTCATAGTGTATAAACTACACTTGAATCGGTTGCGATGAATCGTGGACATAAACGCTTTTCGGTGGAGCATAGTGTAGAGATAAAATGGAGAGCGTTATTTTAGTTGGAAATGAGTATAATGCATACTGAAATTCAGCAGTACTAATTGGTTGCGCAACAAATTCAAAAGTGTAGATAAAGCTATGAATTTAGCAGTCCATATAAAAATTAAGTGGATATGTATATACATGTAAAAAAAATACGGCTAATTTGAAATACATACAGATTAGTAGAACCTGAGATTGATAGCTAAGTATTTGAGTGTCCTATAGGGTATGCTACATTTGCTCATTTCCATTGGTCAGTCGAATTTACGCACTTAATATTCCATTTACTGCTCAACTCATGCATAAAATTGTACAAAAATTGAAAGAAATCAACAAAGTGATAAATTTAACAAAGCAAAAAGCGAGCACTAAAATTAAATTGTCAACGATTGCCAAACTTCAAAGGGTACTTGTCCTTTTTGTGAGAAGCAGAATGGCCCAAAGCTCATATCAGATAACGGCTTACCACGCCACTTGTAAGAAAGTAAGAATAAATATATTTGATAAAGGAATGTCTACTGCGTAAATGTAGGAATTCTATATTTAAAGCACATGGTTACTTGCCGATTGAAATGTTACTAAAAAGGACGCATAAAATATTAATGAAATCGGTATGAAAAATAATTCTTGTTTATTGTGATCTTTTAAATAGGGTACTTTGTAGCGTTATATGTGCGGAAAGTGCGTTTTAAAGTATGAAAAAAAAGAAACAATTTTTGTTGCCCCTAAAAGTATGCAAAAGTATGCTGTTAGAAAGAAGTTATTTAAACTGTATGGACTTAATAAATGTTAAGGGCTAATTAAACTTCCCTAACCCTAACGCCATGGTCGTAACCATACTCAAATCCATAACCATCTCCAATGTGATCGATTAATGGTGCCTTAACCTAAAAATCGTGAAAATATCATAAAAATGAATAAAAATGCAAAAAAAATACAAACATATTCCACAAAAAATAAGACTCTTAGTCATAACGTATCCAAAACAATGAACAAAATCTACAAAAAGTTATTAAATTTACCAACTCAAATATTTTTAGGTTATGGATATGGCGAGAAACCAAAAATCAATTGGTTGGCTATGGTATGGTTATGGCCTTAGCGTTATGGTATGGCACCATTAACCGATTACATTGATTTCCATAAGGTTGGTTCGATCAGCTGTTTTATCTGGTTATGGTTTAATGGTTATAAGTCACCATTAATTGCCCTTTTACTCCCCTGCCAACCAACGCTGCCCGTTTTTTGCCATTTTCACCTCGAATTTCAGTACCATCTCATATTTTTCTGAAAAATACTAACACCACCGCACTTTTGTGGGTATTTTCAAAAATTCATATGCGCCTAAATGTATGTGGTATATACAAAAAATCCTAAAATAAATAGACAGCTGTCATTAAAAATTAATATTTTACGCAATCTCGCATATTTGGAAATATTTCTGCATGTTCTTAAAAACAAAAATAGCGCTTTTTGGACGTAAATAGAGGTAAATACTTTTGCAACATTTATTTGTTGGTTTTTAGATAACTAACAACCATTTGTTTTCTATGTTAGCTGCAACTTAAACATTAATAGGGCATTCCGTTGTAAGTACATAATGAAAGTAAAGTACAATTGCATTGTACCTTACGCAGGGGAGCTTCAATTTTTTATGCCTCCAAATTGTGTGCGATTGCAGAAGTACCAAGTTGCACGCCCCAATTCATGTGACGTACATAGGTACTTATGTATGTATGTATGTACATGCTTAAGCGCTGCCATTCTATTGGTTATCGTGCTACAGATTCCGGCAACGAAAATGTGGACCAGGCGATGTTTTAGAATACAGGTCTGGCTTAGATTAACACCATTTAATTTATGTATTACATATATATCATATGTGACCCGGCCTATGAAAACGTGGCTTATGACTCAAAAAAAAAAAAATAAAATAAAACAGAAAACTACTAAGAAACTGAAGAAATGCATTGTTTATCTTTAACAGCTGTTTCACGCAATTTCTTTTTTTTAGTCATAAGCCACCTTTTCATAGGCCGGGTCACATATATGTATTAATGCATTATAAAGTTGAGAAAATAAATTTTTATTTATTTTAATTTCGTTTAATTTCTTTCTGTTTCGTTTCATTTCCTATTATTTCCTTCCATTTGTTTTTCTCTTTGTTTCATTGCATTCCATGTCATTTCATTTCATATTATTTCATTACATTTAATTTAATTTAATTTCGTTTCATTCCGTTTCGTTCCATTTCATTCCATGTAAATTCATTAAATTCTGCTTTATTTCATATAATTTTCTATCATTGCTTTTCATTTCCATATTATTAAATTTTTTTCTATCTCATTTCATTTCATCTCACTTTCATATTCTTTCGTTTCATTTTCATACTATGCACTTTTTTTATTTCATCGCTTTTCATTTCGTTTTATTTCACATAGTTTTATTCGTTTCAATTGAGCTTCATTTTCATATAGTTTAATTGATTTCTATTTCTTTTAATTTTATTCCATTTAATTGATTTTTATTTCATTTCATTTCAATCCGTTTCGTTGGATTTCATTTCATGTCATTTCATTAAATTCTGTTTTATTTCGTTTCATTTCGTTCTATGTCACTTCATTTAGAACATTTTAATTTCATTTAATTTCTTTTATTTTATTTCACTTCATTATACTCTATTTTATTTTGATTCATTTCATATAGTTTTTTGTCATTGCTTTACATTTCCATATCATTTAATTTTTTTTCTATATCATTTCATCTCATATACTTTCATATTCTATTGTTTCATTTTATTTCGTTTTATTTCATATAATTTTATATCTTTCCTTTAATTTTATTCCGTTTCATTTTATTTCGTTTCATCTGACTTCATTCCATTTCATTTCATTTTATTTTAATTAATTTCCTATAATCGGGTTTCCAGTCAAAACAATTTCATTGGATCGATGTTAGTTCATTTAATTTAATTTTATTCAATTGAAATATATTAATTCGTTATCAGAACTTTGCGAATTTGCTATCGGCGTTGCTGCTGTTGTTGCATTAGAGCTTCGCTCAATATTATAGGTGCGACCGCTCTTAAACTGTCATCAATATTATCTAGCGTGAGTTTGAGGAAACTTGCAGTTTCAACAGGGTTGGACCCTGTTGGAGAGATAAACGTGTTGGTTCCTCATCGCATTTCAAAAAAGATGGTTGGTGTGATGTGGGGACTAGTGACACGCACGACATACATTGGGTATGTCGGGGTTGATTTCGGCTAAGTAAGACTTTAACCTATTACAGTCTCCAGATCGAAGTTGAGCTAGAATGACGCGTTTCTCTCTGAATGGGTTGCTTTCCTAAACAGCGTGTTCAGCGTCTATGGCTTTGAGAACGGGCATAACCGCGCAATTGTTGGCATAGTACTTAATCTGACACATTTTTGTGGATGTCTGTGAGGGCCTTTTTGTGCACATACATATGCACATCATTAATAAGAAATTATTAGATTATCATTAAAGCAGCGATTATCCAGTCGTATGAAAGCAAAATGTGTACTTCCGTAAGTACATATTGCAGTACGTAGAAGTCGTATAAAGCGGATGTAATCCCTAGCATGTAGCTGCACACAAATTATGACAAGACCTATTACATATACAGTTTAAATATTTACATTACTTGCTTGTCTATAATGAAATGTCAACATTTACATAAAATGCATAATATTGGCTGCTAGTAAAAAGAAGTTTAAAATTAGCTAGACAATTTTTTTTTTTTGATATGCAAATAAAACTGCTGTCTACGAACAACAACCTATTTACCTTGACAAAAAAAATTTATTGAGTTTTTTTATAAAATTTTTTGCTGCTAACGAAAAAAAGAGAAACAAAATTATGATCATCACTTTCAGGTGCTAAATGCGTTTTAAATTATTCATGTGTATGTAAACAAGTATACGCATACATATAAAAGTATATTTTTTCATAAGTTTTCAATTAACTTTTTCTTTCAATGTTAGCATATTAGCCTTTTGATGTTTGTAAATATTTATATTAAATACTTATTGCTCTTTTCCCTCTTTTCACTCGGCAGGATATGACATATGATGGTGTTGTAACATTTTGGATATTTTTGCTACTTTCATTGATTGTACATAACGCCGATTTAACAAACGTTGGACGTGCAGATGAGCTGCATATAGGTGGCATATTTCCGATAGCAGGCACAGGAGGATGGCAGGGTGGACAAGCGTGTATGCCAGCAGCAAGACTGGCATTGGATGATGTGAATAAGGAGACACATTTGCTGCCCGGTTTTAAACTCATTTTGCACAGCAATGATAGTGAGGTAAGTGTTTGTGATGAGCGATAATCAATATAAAGGGATAATGTTTGTCAGGGGAAAAGTCAAAAAGAAGTGAACATTCATTACTTGAATTGGTTTTCAAATAAACTAGTTCAACTTATTTATTAAATATATACCTTATTTAGTTCATTTCGATAAAAGTTGATAATATTATTAAAAATATAGCAAATTTTATGAAATTCTTGATTACTCTGCACCTTCTGTTAACGTTAGAACAAATACCGAAATATTCAGTTTAGCAAATTTTTATTTAATTAAAATACAACTATGGTGCAGTGCTTCATAATTGCATTACTCGCGTAGTGCACTTATAATGTTGCACTTGTAAGTTGCGGCGCTCACCTATTTATCTCAGGATCTAGACTTTTCGTGAACATCCGTCTCGAATAGTTGCTTATTTATTTCTTGTGTCTGTATCTCAAATTATATTTTTATATACATGTATATGCGTGAGTAATGTCATCTGCGCTCTTTGTTACTAGGGGGACTCATGTAACCGTATAAATGCCTTATAAAGTGTGTAAACGTATAAATTTATCTAGTGCGTAAACGAACTGTCAAATTTTGTATGAAAAATCATTTACACAATTTGTATAAATTTACGCGCACATTTCATTGTGTAAACGCGGTAAGCTCAAAGGAATGCAACCTTGCAGACATTACAGAAGGCATTTTCATCAGAAATCTCCAACATCAGCGAGACATTTACAAGAATATCTTAGTAAAGACGTTTTAGTTTTGATTTTTCACTTAATCTTGGCATTTTTTAATTTGTAAACACTCAACAAATTTTTGTTTGGCAATAGTACAGCTGATAAACAATCAAGTTTATCAAGAGTATTTCTAGGTGCGTTCATATAACAGCGTGTGTAAATGGATATAATTTTTCACCTTATAAGTTTATATGCTTTTATGAGTCCCCCTACTGTGTATATGTGAAAGTACTGCCGTTGTCGCTCTAAGCTGCTGATCATATGTATGTGTGACTGTTTCCTTTATAAATTCTTGCTTTGCTGTGGCTATTGTCCAGCATTTATAATGGGCGGCATAGTGATGTATCGAAATTGCTTATATTCGCTACAGTATTATAAATGTGAAGATTTAGTTGCTTGGAGGCCCAAGCTTTTGTTATTATGACTCAATCATGTCAACATATCAAAGCTGCTTTCACTCTAGAACGAGTTTCTATCAATTTCTGGGACTTGGCGCAATATATGAAGTAGTTTCTGCTTACTACTTGGAAGGCACACATGACGCAAATATTGGACGTTCACGTGGATGGCGTTATACTACCAAATGTCAGACACCCTTATCTGCTGACTGCATATGTGTATGGGAAATAATTTCTTTGCTTCAAGCTGTTGGTAATGTGAGTCAAATATTCTTCTTTACCTTCTATGTATGTGTGTAAATGGCTTATTGTCGTTGTGGTTATTTACTAACAGCATAGTGATGTAAGAAATGCTAATTGTCGCCACAATATTTACTTACATAAATCTTTATATGGATTTCTAAACAATTTTGTGAGAGTAGGCAGTTTTCGGATTAACAAACGGTTAATTTTCGGCCTAATTCCGAAATATTTCAAGCCTTTTTTTGAATTATTTTAGGCCAATTTCTTTCGGGAATATTTTGAAATATTTTACTTACTATTCTTTCAAGTATTTTGATCCATTTCGCAACTATATATGCCGTCAGTTTGGCAATATTTTAAGACGCTTCCAGGGCTATCACTATTTACGGATTGCTTCCTTAATAATTTTGTTTAATTTTGATATCGTTTCGGATCTATCTAATTATTATTTCAGTTTTATTTCCGGACGATTTTCAAGCTATTATTTTGGATTTTTTCAGTATTATTTCGTGACTCTTTCAAGGCTGTTATGTTATATTACATTTTCTTTGTGCTGACTGGGAGGCTAATAATCCGTAAAAGCCATAACGTTCCACTTCCCTACGTAATGTGGCTTATAATATGTAAACTCACCTGCAATTGAATGTCTGAAAATATTTAAATTAAACAACAATTTTCAACCACGCTACAAAAATAGGCTCATTCAAACTGTTAAGCTTTAAAAATTTTTTTTAAATTATTTATCCACTTTCAAATAATCCTTTCTGGCACTGCGCTGTCTGCTTAAAAACCAATTAAAATGCAATCAAGCCTTGAATGACCATAAATATCAGCTGTGTATGGCCCAATTGGCGGCCACCGTGGTGTGATGGTAGCGTGCTCCGCCTATCACTCCGTATGCCCTGGGTTCAACTCCCGGGCAACGCAACATCAAAATTTTAGAAATAAGATTTTTCAATTAGAAGAAAATTTTTCTAAGCGGGGTCGCCCCTCGGCAGTGTCTGGCAAGCGCTCCGATTGTATTTCTGCCATGAAAAGCTCTCAGTGAAAACTCATCTGCCTGGCAGATGCCGTTCGGAGTCGGCATAAAACATGTAGGTGCCATCCGGCCAATTTGTAGGGAAAAATCAAGAGGAGCACGACGCAAATTGGAAGAGAAGCTCGGCCTTAGATCTCTTCGGAGGTTATCGCGCCTTACATTTATTTTTTTTTTATGGCCCAATTCGTTTCGAAACCAAATTTCAACACATTTGCGAATAAGTAAACAACATGCTGTATACTATAATTACGTAACTTTGTTTGAATGCATTTATGAAATACTATAAAATTACAAACACACACAAAAGCAAATGACAAAACTAATTGCTACATAATTTACTCGTCTATTTTTCGGTAAATGGTGAAATGCTAATGAGAATAATTTTAAATTTTTCATACATAAATTCAATGTATTATTTAAGAACTTCAAACATTCTTTACTTAAATTACATAACCAAACTAAAATTAAGTTAGCTGTGTTGCATTTCAGAAGTAAACAAATTTCTTTGTGATGTGATAACATCAGGTCGACATACTGAACTTGGTACTTTATCAAGGTTACTTTTATTCTATTCCAAAGAACTGCTAAAGTCCTCACCTATCACCTAAGGACTTCGGACCAATTTGTATCTCGTAATTTCTCCAAAAAACGCTGTACGTACGGGATAGGATTCCTCGGCGGCTCCGTTCGATTTGAAAGCGAATACAAAGAATTTGCTTTTGGCACATTTTTTACATTAAAGTAGCATTTAATAATGTCCTGCCAGGGGCCATTGGAAATAAGCCCCCAAATTTCTGGAACAGTTGTATCGCATACTTGGGTATTTAGCTATATGCGTGTGTATGTGTGAGTAACAACTTCTGCTCTTAGCTGATGATAAAGTAATATTTGATTGTTTCTCTTTCTGCAAGCTGCTGGTGATGTGTATGTGTGGCTGCTTGCTATGATGTGTTCACGTACATACATGTGACTGCTTGCTTTAATGTGTACATGTACATAAGTGTGAGTGCTTGCTTTATTGTTGTTGTGCATTTATTAAGTAGCAGCATAGTGATGTATAAAACTGCTAATATTTCATGTTATCCCCTCTTTCGCAAGCTATTTCTTTTATTCAGAGTTAATTTTGTTACAAGTTATGAGTTTAACCACTTATGAGAAGTTGGGAGGTGAAAAGGTGGCTCTGAACTGAGCCTCATAAATTTTAATGAGCTCGCACACAAAAACAAAAAACAAAATAAGAAAATAATAATAAAAAACTTGCAGGCACACCTCAATATGCAAAGCTTATGGTCTCAGCGCAACAATATTCGTGTGGTTGTATGTGTGTGAGTCAGCGAGTGTGAAAAATTTGTCAACAAAATACACAAAATTAACTCTATCACCAGCTTGTTGACCGTTAACAAAACAGCATTTAAAAATAACAGCAACAAAAAGTATACAAAAAAAACAAAAAAGTTTAAAACTACAAATTTAAAGTTTTGTTGAAATATAAACATAATTTAACTCAGACATACAAGTATATATTGTTGTGTGTAGGTTTCATGTGCTTAATAGCTGCGAGTTCATTTTAGAGTTACGTAACATGTTTGATTGCTTGTTTTGTGTTCTGAGTTAAAGTCGTGCATTAAAGTCGTTTGTGCTGCATTAATGCCAGCTGGACCAATAGAACAACAAAAGCGCTGATCAAAAGTGTGCACTGGCATCCCTTGTTCATGTAGTTGTAACCGCACTAATCAATGGCAATTTCCCTTGATACTCACACCAGTGTTTTTGTATGGACATATTTGCTTTATTCGCTAGTTTTTGATCCACACATTTTTATGCTTACTTGTGCAGCCACATTGTGTACTAGGAGCTCTCCAGTGTCCATACGGGATCACTCCAAAGGTTTTGATGTGTATGGTTGTTAATGTTCCTTTGTGTTTTGATAACCATTAAGATACTGGCCCGACCATAACGGTGAAGGCCACATTGAACTTATATGTCATCGCGTCTAGAGATATACATCGCAGATAAACGCCGCCGCAGCCGATTTTCGTCGTTTTTGGCACGCTGCCGTCGAATGTCAAAAATATCGTCGCGGCGACGGCGTTCGGCGCTTCACTATATTCTTTTAAGGCTGTCTAGGCCATTTATTGTTCTTTTCGAAAATTCGTCCGGTATAGTCGAAAGGGGTATCAAGTGATGCGCATCACTGCAAGTTATACAAATCCAATTGCGAAATTTGACACTTTCTAACCGTTCAAAAGTTGTTTTAGAAAATAGGCGTATTCAATGCCAGCTAACGCGGATTTTGCATCACCGAATTCACCAAGTTATTAAAACAAAACACTAAAAGAAAAGTTATATAATAAATCTAAATGCTCACTTCGCATAATTTTTCCAAAAAATTAATAAAGAGCAATGAATTTAAATATAATGACCCAAGTCGAACATTTTTTCAAATTGTCCTCAAGTTGTTAAAAAAAGCAAGTTACCCGAAAAAGGTGCCGATTTTTTCAAAAATTCTATATCCCGATTGGTTGAAAGTATAAGCGCAATCTGTGATGCAAAATCCTTTAGTAGCCTCCAGGGGTTTAAATACTCCTTTGAAATGATTCTCAGCACATACTTAAGTTGAAGATATATGCAAAGCAATCGGAGTAGATGGAATTCCAATTATATTTGTAAAAATGATTCTGCCTCTCATTGTCATATAATCAACCATTCGATAACAACCTAATGCTTCCCGGAATTGTGGAAAGTGGCCAAAGTTCGACCTCACCCCAAAAATAGAAAAGCGTTTTCCCCGGGAAATTTCAGGCCTATTAGCATCTTACCGATTTTATCAAAAGCGTTCGAAAGCTTGTTGGCGGAACAAATCAGGACCCACGTGTCTGTACACAATCTAATCTCGCCATACCAGTTAGGCTTCAGAGCTGGGCACAGCTCCTCCACTGCTCTTATAAAAATCTTGACATGATGACATACGCGTACCCTTTAACAAAGGCCAACTAACAATCCTGTGTCTACTCGATTTCTCGAAAGCTTTTGACTCAGTCAATCACACACTACTGTGCTATAAGCTACAAAAGTATTTTAGATTCAGTAATAATGCTCGAAAGATGATTGAAAGCTATTTATCAGGCAGGATTCAAATTGTTATGAATGGAAAAGATGTGTCAGAGCCGATGGAAATAGTTGCGGGTGTTCCCCAAGGATCTATACTTGGCCCTTTGTTTTTAGTCTTTTTATTAATGCTGTGTTCAATGTATGCAGATATGTAAATATGCACGCTTATGCTGATGATATTCAGCTGTGCTTGGATGGTGACTTTAGTGCTACTCCTGATCTTTGCCTTAAAATCAATAGTGACTTATCGGCGATATTTGGTTGGGCTAATTGCAATGGCTTGTGCCTCAATGCTGGAAAATCGTACTGCTTGCCCATTGCGAAAAAGGATGCTTCGAGGCTTAATACCTAAAATAAGCATCGGGAACGCTGTTATAACAACCATTAATAAAGATAAAAGCCTTGGAGTTGTGTTGAACTCGAGCCTCACTGCGATCGATCATGTTAACACAGTAGTGGGTAAGGTATATGGGACTCTTCGTAATTTGAGGCCCTATTGCGTAATTTGCGCCCTATACCCCTCTTAAAATTAGGAAAAACTTGCCGTCCAACTCATTGTCCCAATCAGTAAGGGTAAGGGTTTGAAAAATCACTTTATTTCCTTAACTATAAAATAGCGTCTGAAATGTTAATTTTGATTTTCAGATTTCATCATTCAACACCCAAGTCCCCGGTTTGACATTTCCTAAAGTTGGTGGCCTTATCCCCAACTAGTCCTTTGAAGTAAATCACATTTGATACAGTCTATCAACCATGTTTAAATATCACCAACACGTTACGGCTCCTGTTACAAATGTGAATACGTAGGCACATATTTTAACCAGGTTAGGAGGCTTCATCCTTCGCAAGAACACTCAAATTGGTGAAGCAAAAGCTTTCCCAAGACAATCGAACAAATGAACGGTTGTTCTACTACCCTAACGTAGGGGATAGTCGAATTAGTCTGAAAACTGAAGGCGGTTATCCATAACGAGCTCTTATATCATAAGGCCGGAAACGAAGACTACTTAAGTCAATGTTTCGAACACAAACGTCTGAAAACTTTAGTCTATATTTAAAAACTTTTATCCACGGTCTTTGTAAAGTTTAAATTATGTCGATGCGCCAAGGATTATACGATGATACAATGATATCCACTTAGACTGCTTATGATTTCGAGGGCGGCATCCTTGACCGAATTGTTACTCCTTAACGTCTCAAAGTGTTCCTTTCATTGTAGCTCAGCAGCATAGTGCGGCAAAAACATCCGTCATAAAGTCTTCGGCGCAATACCTAGATATTCTATGAAAGTGACGTCAACGAAAATATGAGTTCGAAGACGCAGTCGCAGGAGGCGTGTTAGAGACTGGTGGTCGGGATTGCTACTGTTCGCACGTCGGGAATTGTTGCTCTTAGAAACAGCCGAAAATACTGAAGGCGTTTTTTGGCGCGATCAACAATAGGTAAGCATTGATGCCAATCGTTAAAACTGTGCCACGAGAGTCATGATTATTAGTAGATAATTGATAGCAACCGTATGTCCTCTTTGTGCCAACGACAAGTATTAGAGTTAGCCCAGAACCTCTCCTTCGGTGAAACTAAGCTACAAAAGTGTTACCATTTTAAGCATTTCTCCCTCCCTCCGCGAGGAGCTACTCCTCAAATTTTTTGTACGATCCGCGAAATTTTGAGGCAAAACCACCGGATCTTTCCGAAATGGCCGAAAGGTAGATTTCTTTAAATACATATAAACAAAACCTTTACAAATATTTTTTTTTAAATTTTCGTATTACAAGCCTCCCATATACTCATCCGTAACTTTATCATATTGTTCCAGATCGTCAAACATATCATTGACGTATCCATATTCACTAGTCGTGAAGAATGTGATACGCTGGAGTCCACCCATTCATTTTAGAAGTTTACGCCGATCACTTTGTCAAGGCGCCGGCCCCGCCGCCGCCGGTATATAATAGAGACTACGCCCCCGCCGCCCATAAAGTGATGGACGTAAACCTCTAATCCCGTCTCCCACCGCTAGTTTCATCAGGAACTTGGAGTCACCAGAGGCCTGACTGAATATGTCTATGTTACATTCATATGTGTAACAGGACTTCCCACGCATAGGTACTTTTGACAATTGGGTTGCTGAAGCTGTGAAGCTATTAGGCATTTTATTGTGCTTAACAACTCCTTGTATCCCAGTGTGAGATTCCTATAATTTCGGTAGCTTGCCCCGTAGTTCTGGGATAGGGTCATGTATCCTCCCCCTTTTGACTTTTAGGGGCAAGCTTGCCGGGTCCAACCAATCGGTTTCTCTTTCCACTTGCGACTTCTTTCTCCTCAATATATTTACAAAATTGGGAATAGCTCGTAGCACAGTCTTTGTTAGTGCTTTCGCGGTCGATTGGGTTGGCCACTGCCCTCAAGCGCTGCACAATTATTAACGCTGCGCTGCATTGTGAGGGGTTCTCTTAAACTTCCTATTACGTTTCCGTCTTAATGTTCTTTCCCCCGTCCGCATAGTCTCAGAAAGCGATTTCTTTTCCTCGGCTTGTGACGCTATCGGCTTTTCCTTCTCATCTTTCCTTTATTCGAAAGTTTTTGTGTTCATCTTGTTAGTAATACCACCTGCCGGCCTAGGCGGGCTCAGCGATCTTACGTTAAATGTGGGGATAAAAACCGGTTGTCACAGCAATTCGGTAAGTCCTCAAACCAGCGGCAAGGGTTTTATAGTGAGGGGAAACTTTATGAATATCGAAAAATATATTAAAGGCTTGAGCTAGTATCGTATATTAAACATACCATCGTAATCAAATTTGACCTCCCTTCATTAATTCAGCCACTTCATCAACACTGGTGGTTAGTATAATGCGCTTATGCGTATTAGTGTGTGCATATAAATGCATGTTTGTGTGTGTTTGTTCGTGTTCGTTGTCTACATTAAATATGCAATACCGTCGCTGCAAAACGCATTACAACTTTCAACAGACTATAAATAATAATTTTAAATAAATTTAAATAAATCACTACATGTAACCACCAACACACACATACACATATACATGCTAATGAGTATATTAAATGTATGTGTTTAAACATTATAACACACAAAGAAAATGTAATAAAGTGTAATGGCGTACAAAAGCGCTTTATATACAGTGACGGAACATTTTTGTTTGCATGTATGCGCTTAACAACTAACCATTAAATGAATAAACAAGTGGTCAGTCAGCCGTAAAGTATACTACAGTTTTAGTCCCAAAGCACATTTAACCACTACACTCACTGCCGCGTCAATACCCAGCAAAAACTGGCTTAAGCGATTGTAAGCAATAAGGAATATTGGTTACGCTGCTGGCATATAAACCTTAGAATAAGTCAAAAATAGTACATCATATGCCTTATAGTAACGCCTTATTTTAGGCTTATTTGCGCTAAAAACAAACCTCATCACTAAGGTGAAACAAAAAATAAATATTAAATGTTGCTTAACTAAACTTGAAGGATACATTTTCGTGATATTTTTAAGGAAACTGGATTTTCTTTTTATTTTTCTTATGGCTACTATTATACCTGGTTCATCCATTAATCTTCTTCTACCTTGGTAGACAAATTCCTAACGATGGCGGCACAGAATCGGATGTATCTGCAAGGATATGTAAGGCAGGAACTGCATTCCACAAGTTAAGCCGAGCATGGCGCTCTTGCATACTGTTGATGAAAACAAAACTGAGGATTTTTAACTCCAGCGTGAAATCAGTTTTGTTATACGGATCTGAAACCTAGCTCGTCTCTAAGCGCATTAACCGACGACTGCAAACGTTTATAAACAAGTGTCTGAGAATAATCTGCCGTATATTTTGGCTAAGACCAATCAAAAACACCGATCTACTGTCACACACAAACAACCCCCCAATTAACACTGAAATTAAAAAACGTAAGTGGGTTGGATCGGTCACACTCTCCTCAGAGAAGATGACAACATTGCCAAAATTTCCTTCCAATGGAACCCACAAGGAAGCCGGCGCAGGGGACGTCCTCGACAAACTTGGATTCGAACGATTTTCAATGAGAGCCCTTCCACCGCTACCTGGAATGAAAGAAGAGGTTCAGCCACTGATAGAAATCGTTGTAAAGCGTTTGTCTCCGCCCTATGCTCCGACTAGGAACGATAAGCTGTGCTACTGGATGGCTATGGCATTAGTTTTAAGTTTTGCGATTGTCAACTAGATGTTCAATTTTATCAAGGAATATATTAATATCAATTAATCTTGTAACCCGCTTATTGTACTCGATGTGTTATCTTATTTTAACTCCCTATATAAGCCTTGATTCATTTGATTCATAAGCCCTATAATAAGGTTATTTTACTCTGTTTATGGCTTATGATAACTCCTTATGTAAGCCTTATTTATTAATCTTTCAGTTAAACCTTAAGCCTGATGTCATAAGTACAGAAAAGTAGGAAAGGGTGTCTAAGTTCGGGTGTAACCGAGCATGATATACTCAGCGTGAGTTTCAATTGTACAGTTCATTTCTGATATATTATTTTCCCAATCCTACTGAGGCACATTTTTGACAAAAAGTGTGACCAAAAGAGTGTGTGGCTATGAATTGATATTTTTCATTATAAGTTATGGTTTCAAAAACGTGAGATATTGCTTAGACAAAAAAAAAAGACCGCGGTGCCACGCCTATTAAAAATTTTTTTTTTCAATTTTCCTTTTTTTTTTGTCAATTTGAAAGTAAAACATCAGTGATATAAACCAATATTTCGAAAAGATTTTGCAATGTGCAATCACCCACAAACTATTCCAAAATCTCTAAAATAAAAGTGGGCGTGGTTTTTAACCGATTTTGGCCATTTTTACTAGAGATATTTCTTGTTATAAGCCTAACATGTGTGTAAAGTTTTGTTACGAGGGATTTATTTTTTTTGAAGCCCTAGAAATGTTGTGCAGTTATTGATCGAAATAGGGACGTGATACCGGTTATTTTAAAAAAATCTCCCCTTCTCACAGTAAAACTTGGTAAGTGAAACATAATTGGTACAACACTATTTTTCGCTAAGATATAGCTTATTTTTCTTGTCTACGACACTTTTATACATCTTTTATATAAATGTGGGCGTGGTACTTAACCGATTTCGTGCAGTTTTTTTGAAATATTGCCGGCTAAAAAAATATGTGTACCCAATTTAATTACGGTCCATTTCATCGAGTTATGGCTCCCGAAACATAGAAAATTGCTTGGTCATAAAAGGGGCGCTGCCACGCCCAATTTCAAATACCTACTCCCTATTTCTTGTTATTACTATTCTTAGGAAAAGAAATATCATTGATATAAAGCTCTTTTTTGGCAAAGATATAGCTTTATTTATTCGTCCACGACCCATTTGAAAATATTTTATATAAAAGTGGGAGTGGTTTTTTATCTATTTTGTTAATTTTTCTTTGAAGCATTCTTTATAGTACCTCCCTCTCGAATTTGATTCTGATAGGTTAAATGGTTTTTATGATTAATTATATCTGTAAAATTGATTCTGTTACAAGTGGGCGGTTCCACGCCTCTCAATATCAGCCCGCGCATAAAATTTCAACATTCTAAGTTTATTTGTTTACTAAATAATCAGGTATTTTGTGTATTCCAAAATGTTATATATATAAAAAGTGGGTGTGTTTAGCAGCCGATTTTGTTCATTTTAATGAGCGATGGGAGATGAGTGCCGAGGAGCCCACATATCAAATTTCAATAGGATATCTCAGTATTTAATCAAGTTATCGTGATCACAGACAGACGGACTGAGCGACGGTCGATCGAACATGACTGAATCTATTCCTTTCTTTATCCTGAGCATTTTGATAAAACGAAGTTTATATTTATCTTGATTCGTTTATGCCGTTACAATCAACTATTATGTTACCAAGGTTAATATACTCGGTGTGCCTAGCACGCTGAGTATAAGAAGGAATATTATAAGAAATACGCCATACAATTAATATTCCTTAAAGAATTAAGACCTGATGCCATAAGCTTTCTACCCATATGAAATAAGCCTTTTATAAGGTTAAAGTTTTTGATGTGTGTATGGGTATGTGTTGTATTAAATATTGTCAACGCTTTTACATAGTCGCCCGTGGCTACTTTACAATTTTCTGCGATTGTTGAACATTATTCATGTTTTGTTGTTATTGTTTTTGTTGTCTTTGTAATTTTTGTGTTGTAGTGTTCTTTTGTGTTGTTGGCATGCTAGTGTTGACTGCAGCCAACTATTCTTTGGGGAAATTATCTAATTTTATCTAGTTTATGCTTTTAAAGAACAATGATAAAGCGACTATTAAAATAGTGCTACGCATTTATTATGCATATAACTAAATATGCATTTACATATAGTATATAGATATTTTATTATATGTATATGTGAATATATAAACGTATACTCTATTTATATATGTTAGCAACATTTTGACTCAGCGCCAAATCCTATTTGGGATGACAATTTCAAATAACCACAAAAGACAAGATTTGTACAACAATACTGGAGCTGCTGCGGTAGCACAAAAGCGGAGGAGGAGGTTAATATGTAAATCGGAATAATTGCGCTATTTTAATGTTTGGGTCTCTCATGTTGTTTTTATTTTAAATTTCCAGCATCTTACTGTAAGCATTGTTTATTCTTTGTTTGCCTGGTTGTTGGACATTTAGAACCGGCTGCAAAAGTACTTCAAACTGTTTGAGAAATTTTGAAGTACATTATGCTTAACGAATTCAAAAACTTAGCGACGCATTTGCAAAAAAGTTGACTAGCTTCAGAGAAACACATTTACAGGAACGCGAGGCTATGTTACAGAAGTCTTTGTAGAGTAGGTTGCTCTAACTTCTTTAACGTCACAAATGTAAAAGTTCTGACAGCCGGATCTCCAAATATCTGTTTTTATGACTAAATCACATCATCTTGAACTTCTGAAAGGTGGAGCTTTTCGTCACATGATAACAGTAATTGCTTTATTCCGTTTTATTAGTTTTTGTGATTCAATATTCTCAGAAAAGCTGGATATACAAAGAAAGCCAATAGCGTGGAAAATATGCTGACTTTAATTTTTGGGTAAGAGGAGGAGGTTCTTCCCGCTGGAAAACGCTTGTCCTTGATTTTTGACGACCAAAGATCTTTGCTCTCTGTAGGGGGAATTCAGCATGAAGGCGTAATTGTACATGCAACACTGTAGCATAATGTGCGAACAACGCAAGGCAGGGCAAGACATGGCAAGGAAAGGATAGGAAAGGTTTGTTGTGGGTGAGTTATAGGCGAAGTATTACAAAATTTATCGATTTGTTATCGGCGTATCATGTACTTTGTATCGGTAGCAACGATTTGCGATGAGATACTGATTTTTATTGACCATTTATGGATTTTTTTATCAAAAAGTTATCGATTATATATCGAAAATTTATCGTATGTTATCAAAAGTAGTCGATTTGCTGTCGAAAAGTTATCGATATGTTATTGAAAATGTATCGCCTTTTTATCGAAAAGTTCTTGATGTGTTATCAAAAATGTATCCATTTGTTATGGAAAAGATCTCGATTTTTACCGGCAGTTATCATTTTGTCAGCAGCGTATTATCGATTTACTATTAAAAAGTTATTGATTTGTTAAGAAAAGTTGTCAATTTGTTAACGATAGACTTGTTTTCAAAAGCCTGTTAATTTGTTATCGAAAAGTTATAGATTTGTTGCTATAGTAAATTTATCAATTTGTTGATGCTATGTTTCCAGTTTGCTAGATTTTTTATCGAAAAGTTTACGAAAAGTAGTCGATTTGTTGTAGACAAGTTTTTAGAGTATTTATGGAGAAGTGATTGATGTGTTCTGAAAAATGTATCAATTTGTTATGGAAAAGTTCTTAATTTTTTTAAGCTTGTCATCGGAGAGTGACAGGGTTGCTCTCTAAAGCTTGTTTATTTGTTATCGAAAAGTTATCGATTTATTGTTGACAATTTTTTGGTTATTTATCGAAAAGTTATTGACATGTTATCAAAAGTTAAGCGATTTGTTATGAAAAAGTCTCGATTTCTTAGCGGGGAGTTATCATTTAGTTAGCAGCGTATTATCGATTTATTATCAAAAGTTTGTTGATTTGTTACCGCTTATGGTGTGTTACTACTTGCTATCGATTTTTTATCAAAAAAGCTTATAATTTCTTATCAGACCGTAGTCGCTTTGTTTTCATCGTCGTATCTAATTTTAACGACGTTTGATAGGTTTTTTACGAACCAGATGACGAAAAAACTACAATATATATATATATATATATATATTCTTCTGTAGACAGTCGATAACAAGCCGATAAAAAACTAAATAACAAACCGATAACTCGACGATAATAATTCATTATCTGTAATAGGCCAATAATAAAAGAATAAATCGTACTTATATATCGGTTGTAATCGATAAGCAGCCCGAAATTATTTGTGTCCAATAAAGCGGCCTTTGTTTAACTTCAAGCTCTATGACGAGCTTTAAAAACATTGGGTGTCTAGAAGCACATATTTCGTTTACACATAGACCTTCACGAGAACTAGCACTTACGCTAAGGAAAGTTAGATGGTGCTTATCTTTGACAATGCCCATCCTTCTTCCCTCCACCACGAAATTCGATGTGATAAATCGATATAACTCATGCTATTTTGCCGAACACTCAAAAAAATTTTGCATATGCATCGTAGGTGTAAGCGAGTTTGGAAAAGTGCGAAGTGAGAAGTTAGTATAACCCCTCTGCCGACTGTTGGTATACCCTGTTAGCCCACGGCGAATAGTTTTTGCAAATCGCTTTAACGCTAAGTCTCTTGATCCTATGGATATTTTCTGGATCACTTCGGCACTGTTACTCTAACTGTTTTCAGACGGTAACTTTTCTAACTGTATTTCAGAACTGACAAATGTAGTTGAGAAACGGTCAAATATGTTTTAGAAAAGGGCAAATGTATTTTATATCAGAACATATTAAAAACATAAAATATATATTTTCCGAATAAATTTGCCCCTTTATCGAATACAGTTGAAAAATGTGTTGCTCGGTGAAGTTTCTCAAATTTTTCAGGAGAATTGGAATTTTTGACTATTTGAGTCAACATTTCGGGACCAACTGCGCAAAACTTATCGTAGGTGTTACGCGACGATCTTGCGATTTTCCAGAGATTAGCTGTGAAGAATTTTCCAATTCAATTGAGATTGTTTTCGGGTCTGATTTTGGGATAATTTCGAGATCATTTTCGAAACATTTTTTAACGATCCCCTTTGGCTTTGAGATGGTTTTTGTTATCGGTTTGCCACTATTTTGGAATAACTGTCAACCTTAGGACTTTTGCTGTTTTGTTTTAAAATCGCCGTTGGAGTCTAGCACAGGGACATAGCATTAATTAGGACGAATCTTATGAATCGCTGGTCACCATGTCTGCCCATTTCACGATGTTGGAAGCATTTCTTGTGTATATGGTTGCAAGAACAGCTCGCTTGGATCCAGCATTACTTCGCTGGGCTAATGCAACGTTTGCGAGGATGTCCCTGATTGCTTATTAAGTATATTATCCGCGCGTGAGCTATGTTGCATGGGTGATTGTCCTCCAACATGTTCTATTACATCTGCAATTCGTGGTTGTAGAAGCCTTTAAAAAAGTTTTCCGGTGTGTCGAACTCGTAAATAAAGGCTAGATCATTCTCAGTGCTCACAATCTCTTCGATTTCTTAAATCATTATTGAACTTAAGCTGTTATTTCTCAACCAGCAATGAGCGGTGCCCTAGTGTGGTGGTAGCCTGCTCCGCCTATTACACCGAAGATGCTGGGTTCATGTCCTAAGCAAAGCGTCGTCAAAATTTAGAAACAAGTTTTTTTAATTAGAAAAAGATTCTTCTAAGCGGGGCCGCCCATCGGCAGTGATTTGTATTTCTGCTGTGAAAAGCTTTTGAGTGAAAGCTCATCTGCCTTGCAGCTCCTTTTTTTTTAGCAATGAGTTAGGTTGTTATTCCTAATTAAACAAAGTCAAAAACTGAGTGTGGTTGTTTTGGTTTTGGACTAGTGGGGCCGTCATAAATCGGGCTCAAGCATGCTGATTTTCGTTTTAATATAAGGTCAAAATACGAAAATCATAATGTTAGTATTAACTCGTTTTCGACTCATCTCGAAATTGGCAGTTATGCTCCACGGCCACAGATATCAGCGCTGACTAATTGGATTAAATTTCACAAAGTGTATTATAATGAAGATACGTTTCTGGGAAGTGAATTACCCTTATTATATTGCTATTTGATTAACACAAAAATCATATCTTAATAGATCTATTATTTCACATGCGTACCGTTTGTTTGTATATAAATTGACATCACTTAATTCCCAAACCACATCACTCAGCGCACCAACTGAGTTAAGCCACAGTATCGGTTAGTAACACTAATTTGCAGGCAATGATATTATTTGAAAACGTTTTTCAGAATTTTTTCAAATTTCTTCATCCAACTCAAAAAAAGTTATGAATTTTTAAAAAAACACCATTTTTGTTTTCATAATGCTATAACTTTTTCAAAAATTGACCGTTTGGGATGTTTTGTGTTTTTTTTTTTTTTAAATTTGTTTTTAAACGTACTTTTCGGAAAAATTCAAAGAAATTTTTAAAGTTTTTTTTTGTAATTTTTCAGTTTTTCGAGATTTATCGAATTTCGCCCTTTTTTTCTCATAAAAAATTTCATCAATTCTGCAATCCCGGAGTGGGCCGAGAATTTTTTTTGAAATTTTTTTTGTATTTTTTCCGAAAAGTACATTTAAAAACATATTACAAAAAAAAAATTAACCAAAACGTTAAATTTTTGAAAAAGTTATAGCATTTTGAAAAAAACCCTTTTCCAACTCAAAACAAGTTTTAAATATTTAAAAAAAAACGGTGTTTTTTTCAAAATGCTATAACTTTTTCAAAAATTGACCGTTTGGGATCTTTTTTTTTTTTAAATTTGTTTTTAAATATACTTTTCGGAAAAAATACAAAAAAAAGTTTTAAAGTTTTTTTTTAATTTTTCAGTTTTTCGAGATTTTTCGAATTTCGCCATTTTTTTTTTCTCATAAAAAACTTCAATCAATGCCGCAATCATCCCCACTAATCTCGGAGTGGGCCGATTTTTTTTATATTTATTTTATCAATTTTATTTATATAACAAAAAAATGTAAGAAAATGATTTTTAAGTATTCTTTTCTTTATATATTATGGTTATTTGTTACATTATTTTTAGAAAACTTACATGTCTACTGTATCAGTCATTAATCCTGGTTGTTTTAATCGAAGATTACCATGGAGAAATTCGAAAAATCTGCAAAAACTGAAAAATTAATAAAAAAAACATAGCTTAGCGTTAACACATAATTGCATACTAAGTATGCAATGTGTAAAAGATTAAAATATGCAAAAAGAAGGCAATTGGAAAAAACTTTACAACAGGCATGACGTAGCTGAATGCGTTTATAACCATTTCAACTATCGTAGGAGTGCGAGTTCGACTCCCACTCCCGGGAGAAAAGGCTTTGAAGAGATTTACAAGGTATAATCGAAACAGCTGTCGCCTTGCCCGTCCTGATGTCACGTTGTTTAAATTTTTCCCAAATTATTAAATAAATTAAAAAAAAAACTTTAAACATTTTTTTGTATTTTTTTCGAAAAGTACATTTAAAAAGAATTTAAAAAAAAAAAGATCCCGAACGGTCAATTTTTAAAAAAGTTATAGCATTTTGAAAACAAAAACGGTGTTTTTTTAAAAATTCATAACCTTTTTGAGTTGGATGAAAAAATTTTAAAAAATTCTGAAAAACGTCTTTCGTAAGCTAGAAAAAGAAGAAAAATTTTCAGCCAATTCTAAAGGGGTCGGGTTCAACATTGGTGGAAATGGGATGGAATACCCCATATATAAAGCTGTGGAAATTTTTATCAAAATTTTTTGTTTCAATTATATTTTTACTCTTGAAATTTTAAGAAAAGACTTACATGAATTTTGTAATTGAAACTGCAATATGTTTTCGAAAAAACCGAAAAATTGAGAAAATTAAAAAAAAATTCAACTTTCTTCGATTTTTTTATTTGGAGTTATCGGTATATTCTTTTTTAATATAATCCAAAAAAATACAAACTGTTTTAAAAACGTTTTCGAAAACGTAAATTAAAAAGTTCCAAAATTTGAAAAAAATTATTTTCTGGCTAAAAAATTTTAAAAGCGTTTTCGAAAAAGTTCGAAAATTTAAGTAAGTTCGAAAATTCGAAAACATTAAAAAAATTTCGGAGTTTTGATTAAAGTTCTCTGAATTTTTTCTAGTTGGAAGATTTTAGGCTCATTCACTTTTTTTATCAAGCCAAGCACACTAAGACAAACCACACGGGCGCACAAGAGCCCATTCGAACATAATACGACAAAACAAGCCATAACAATACCCACACCGCATGCAGAACATCAAGATAAGATACCAAAAGAGGCTGCAGACAAAGCGACTCCCTATCATGCTACTTCTTTCACCTTACGCTGGAGAAACTAATTCTAGCAGCAGATCCATGATTATAAGAACGTACAACTGCTGGCGTATGGTGATGATATTGTTATCATATGGCTTAGGAAACGCACAGTAATTTCTGCCCTCTCTGTACTGGAAAGAAGCAGAACAAGTGGGTCTTGCAGTAAATAAGAACAATGCGAATTATTTGCTGTTCTCCAGCAGCAATCGGCGCACTCGCACCTTGGCAGCCACTTCGCTGCTGACGCAAATTAGAGACGGATTAGCGACAGTGAAGGATCTCGTCTAACTGGGAAGATCTTTAGAGCTCCCAAAGTCGCATAGGAAATAAAGCGCTTACTAATGAATGAATCAGCAAATCTTCCTCCCGCGCAGAATAGGGCTATAAAACAAACTAACGGGTACCTCCAACCAAGATCATTCCTTTCAGTAGTAGCGAGGGCATTTGACAGTTGCGGTGGTCTTCTTAGCCAACATTCGCTTCTACATATATACAAAAACCTTTCTTAAAACAATTTAAAACAATTTACTTTTATTTATTTGGCTTTTGAAAAAAGTTAAAAAAATCATAGCAAAAAAATATTTTTGGTGTTTTCTTTGCTTCGGCATTTCCACAGAGAGGGTGATTTTAAATTTATTTAAAAATCAAAAAACGCCATTATGGCCGCCTAAAAGAGAGAATGGTTTTACCTTCTTATACTTTTTTTATCGTGGTACATAGCACGCTTTGTGCAACGGGGCGTATACGCAACATTTGGCAATGATTCTCATGAAAATGGCTTTGTAATCTTTTGCGTCGTTTATTCGCTATTGGCTTGGATTTTTAATTTTACACTGCTGCTTGTTTTTGTTTTCGCAATTTAATATAAGTTCTCAATTTCGGAACAAAACCTGCATATTTTTTTTACGCCAAAAAGAAGTAGAAAGCTTTATTTTCATCCCCTTTGTGCACTTTGTTTATTTATTATTTTCAACCTAACGGCTTTTAACTAAGCCAGTTTGTTTTGTAAATTCTAAATTGCTTCTAGAGAAGATTTTGTTTTGATTATTCTGAAAAGTTACTCAGGCTCCGTTTAAAAGCGAGTATTTATTGCTGATTTAAAAAAAAACTTTTCAAAGAAACATGTGTATGAAAATATACTCAGCCCATTTTGTTTTAGGTAATATTAAATTTTTTGTATGCTTGTCACAAGTTTGACCTTAACATTGTCCTGGTTTTTTATGCCTATTTCTATCCATTCGTTTATTCACTTTCTTTGCAGTTCCACTACAACTCTTAAATATTCTTATTTTCCTCTTCCTTTTATTTTTCCTTTCTTTTCCGTTTTGCTCTATCTCTCCCCTATTTCTACTTTCCATAGCTCTTGTCTTTTTCTTCTACTTGATCTGCAACTCACGTCATCCTCCCTCTTATTGTGCTTTTTCTCCCATTTCCATTCATTCCACTCCATTTTTGTTTTTTTGGTACCAGCGCAGCATCGCCTTCCAGAACTTTCCCATAAATGTTGCGGGAATGGTATCGCACCGCAAGAGGTCTTCGAAAGTGGTATTAGGCTGCTTGCCGACATTCACAACTAATAAAAACGTTTTGATTTTATGAAATAGTTCACTTATGTACTTTATTGCATAATAAATATATTATATTAAACTTTTATCCAAATTTGTGTCCGTCCAATTCGGTGGTGTGAAAAATTATCAAAAATTATGCATATCTATTTCTTGGACAAGCTACTCACGCATCGGGTTGCATTCGCCCGTGCGCGCCACATCAGCTGATGTGTGTTTGCCATTTATGAGGTGGGTTTTGTCTAAGGCGGGGGTAACGCTCAGTCAATCCAGAGTCGAGTAGAGGTCCCACAAGCCCCTACTGAATAAAAACACAATATTTATGTGTTACGAACACACGGCATACACGGCTGGTTGTATTAGGCGGGCAGCAGCTTTCCGTCGCAAGATGTTGAGGGGGCGGAGCGGCGGCTAACGGTCGTTGGAGCAGAGGAGGTTCGGCAGGACGGTTGAGCGGTCGGGTAACGTACGCATTGGTACGGCGGTATGAAAGCAGTGGTCGCCATGGCAGGGGCGGGACGGAAGCAGCAATGGCTTAAGGGCGATAGGATGGCGGACGGCCAACGGTCGTCGTAGCAGCGGCGGCTTAACGGCGATAGGATGGCGGAGGCCAACGGGCGTCGTAGCAGCGGCGGCTTAATGGCGGTAAAATGGCAAACGGCCAGTGGTTGGTGTTGCAGCACCAGCAAGGCGGGATCGGCACGGTGGCAGTATGGTGGACGGCCAACGGCGTACTATGGCCGGGGTTAGAGGGGAAGTAGGCTTGCGATGGGGTTTACCTGGACAGCGGCGGCTCTTTCCGGGCGGGGTCGGTTTAAGGTATCGGCGGGATCGGATTGATCGGTAGTTTTCGACAGAATTGATAGTAGGCGGGGTCGGTCACCTGCGGAAGAGGCTGCGATTACACTGTGCCATTACACTGTTACAGTATCCAGATATCGAATTTGAACCAGAGTGACGCGCGTCTCCCTAGGGAGTGCGCCTTCATCTACTGCAGGTTCAGAGTATTCACCTTTAAGAACGGAGTTCGCCGGGTAATTCCTGGCACAGAGATTCTACGCCTTTCTGCGGATATCACTGATTACTCTTGCAGTTGCTGAAATAATGGGAGAATATGGAAGGATAGCTACATAGATTCACATTTGACTAATATTGACCAGCCGTATGAGGAGTGTTAAGACATCAACGTTAAAAGGTGAGTTTTCAAAAAGAAACCCACCCTGAGGCATCGTGGCATCAAAGATAAAGTGTCTATGATAATACGACACTTCCTGCGTTTTTAAAGCTTCCGGCATGACAAGTGCTACTGCCGTTACTGTCTGAGTGTTGAAAATGTTGTTGGTTGACTCGTTTTGTTTTGTTAATTTTCCGAGAGGATGGATAATTTATGTATACTGGAACAATTTTACTTTGCCTAGTTTCTATATATGTATTAGTAGCACTATAAGTTTCCCTTGACAAATATGGCATTTTGCACTTCCTTGAGACCCACATGCTTCAACGTAAGCATGACTTTTATGTCGGCTTCTAATGACCTTTGATTTTCATAATAATACAGAATTGCATTATCCTTTTAACTTCCATGTAGTAAATATGGCGGCCGATAACTGACAGTGGAATTACCCGTATACTATACCTGAATAATTTTTTTCAAATATTTTCGTAAAATTAAAATTGTGACATAATCAACAATTTAAACTCTCCATTACAGCTGCTGGCCACTAAATGTCAGTTAACTCATTAAGTTAATTGGTTAGATAACGTTTAACCAAAAAAATATGCTATTGACATCATAAATATGCAACTATGTTTGTGACCAACAACATCGAACCGCTTGCGGCTGCAAATTAATGCAGTTGCACTGTTGTTGAAAAATATGAAAAGGCCCAGTGCCAGTTTCCACTCATTGAATTTGGTGTTTTGCGGTTATGACCTGATTTTGTGTGAGAGCAATGACATGCATGTACAAATATATGAACGTATGTATGTATGTATATACATATGCATATTTACTTCAAACAAATATTGAGTGCATATTTTGTTTAAAATCTCAACTGATGGGCTATGAAGCTGGGAACTTTGGCAGCCTCATACTAAATACCGTTGCTTTTACAATTGGTTTAGTGTTAACTGGATTCCTAGTATTTACTGAGAGCTGCATAATCGTACCACTACTCTTTATCAGTCATCGTCCTACAATTACTATTACTTAGATTTGACAATAGAAAAATATAGCGCTTACAGCAGCCACATAGTAAAATATGAAGCCCCAATGCGCTTGTCAAATTGATTTAAATTTATTTTCTTAGCAGCAGATGCTTCCACAATCTTAACTTTTACAGATTTACGAGTTGATTTGCAAAAGCTTTGGTGCACCAAAATTTATGCAAACTTTTGCAACATCTGTACATTGCTGGAGCCTAACGGGTTTCGGAGTACAATACTTTTCCCTTCTACTAAACATGTGCTAAATTTCTAGCAAAATTGTCAATTTCCTCGTAGCATTGTTGCTTTGTATCGTTGGGTGTATTTCTATTTCAAAGCACTGGCGATACAAATTTTGTGAACATGAATATTGTTCACTCTTTTACATCGATAAATAAGAACATGCACTATGTTTACTGTGTTTTGTAAATTCACATTAGGGCGCTCTTCGGTTATACAAAATAAATCCATGTTTTTAGGTTAGCTAAAAAGTTGCCTCCTTCCTTTTTTGGGTTCCCAAAAATATTTCTCACAGAAATCTTTTTTATACTCTTTCCAATCGTCCATGGCTCGATAATTGCAGTTCGTCAAAACCGAAGTGGTTTCTTGTCGGTATTGGAACTTTTTGGAAAATTTTACGGAATTGTTTTCCGTTTTAGTTTAGAACACTTTTGGTTTGGTTTTCGGTATTGATTTGAGCAAATTTCAGCATCGTGCTTTCTATTCCGAATTAATAATTATAGGAATTATTTTGAGGTTACATGTGGAATCCTTTGCAAATATTTATATTATTTTGGCATTTTTGCACAAATTTGGATTAATTTAGTATTTAATTTCGGACCTATTCCGCGATCTTCTCTAGACTATCTTGAAACAACGTTGGGGTATATTTTGAGAATGGCTCGTGAAATATTTCGCAACCGTTTTGGAGTGTTTTTTTAGGCATATTTAACTGTTGTGTCAGGATCATTTTAGGATTATTGTCGAAATTGTTTTGTGATTACTTCCGGAGTCGATTCGTGATTAATTGGCGGTTGTTTCTGGATCTTATTAAAATTATTCCAATATTGTTTCAGGATAATTTTAGAAAATTTATGGGGTTATTTTGCTATAATTTCAGAATCATTTTGAACATTTTTCGGGGATATATTGAAACTGTATCGATATGATTTTCGGAATCATATATTGCTTTTTCGATATGTGATTATTTTTGGAATCATAAATAGAAAAATTTGTAAACAAAACTCTTGCGGGATTGCTTTCTGATTCATTTCGTATATATTTCGGGAATATCTTCCGATGGTATTGGGAATCATTTTGGTACTATTTCTTGACTTCTTTATGTACAATTTTAAAGATTCGTTCACGATTTTTTGAACAACTTCAAGTTTTTATAGTGACAATTTTTGGGTTATCGCTCTCTTCGATTGGGAATAATTCTAAAACATTCTCAGTATGTTTTATGAATGATTTGAGATCATATCGTATCGAGTATGAGGGAATAAATCGGAATAATTTTAAGAAGTGTCCGTTTCCGCAATGAATTTGAATACGTATCGCCAAATTTTTCATATTTTCGGTACCGAAGGTTTTTTCGAGCTTGTTTTCGGGAAATTCTTCTGACTATTTCAAGAATATTTCTGAAACATTTTTGGATTGTATTTGGGCCTATTTCAGGATTATATGAGAATTCCAGATCCTGTTCAGGTATCCTATTGGCTTCGGGATTCTGTTCGCGATTAGATTCATTTCAAGAAGATTGTTATGTTTATTTTAAATAATTTGAGAAACATTACTTCATTATTTTCGAACGATATTGGCCTAATATTTAGATCTTTCTGGACTTATTTGGGAGCTATTTTGAGATTCGTTCGCAATATTTTTGGAATAATTTCAAAATATATAGGTATTATTTTGGGATTGCAGTGGGCTTTGTTTTGAAGTAGTTGTAAAATGGATTGTTTTTCGTATCCTTTTTAGAACTTATGTTTGAATTTTTCGTCTTTTTCGAACAATTTTCGGTACTATTTCGATACTATGTTTGGGTAATTCTAAGAATTTCAAAATATCTAGGTATTATTTTGGGATTGCAGTGGGCTTTGTTTTGAAGTAGTTGTATAATGGATTGTTTTTCGTATCCTTTTTAGAACTTATGTTTGAATTTTTCGTCTTTTTCGAACAATTTTCGGTACTATTTCGATACTATGTTTGGGTAATTCTAAGAATCGATTTAAGAATGTTTCTGGCTCATTTGTGGATTGTTGTCGGCTTCACTACGGAGTTATTTGAGATACATTGGAATGCTTAGTTTTAAAACATGTCCGGACTGTTGTTGGAGTGATTTCGGGACCATGTCGGGAAACTTTTAATCTACTCGAGATCACTTCGAGACGATATAATTTGCAGTTAAAGTTCGCGAACTCCTAAGAATCATTAAAAAAAAAAATAGGAGGATCATTTTGGGATTGTGATAAGTTCTTTTTGGGAATAATTTTAAAAAACATGTGGTTAGATTTTAGAATGACTTTAGGTTCATATCGAGATTACGTTCGGGAACTTTTAATCATTTCAATAATTGGAATGTCGTCGATTTTATATCGGTATCATTTGAAAAACATTGTTATAGAATAATTTCGAGATCATATTAGTTCCTTTTTTATCTTTTTGGTATCGCTTCGGTTTTGGCCACTGTAAACGATGTAAAAATAGTAGATAAATAAAAAGACTTTCGCGTAGGTTGAGCGAACAAAAGTGATTGCTTTATTATAGAAAATGTCTTACTATTTATACAGAATTTTCTATTGTACACATACATAATTACATTAATACTTTCAAGCTAGAGGTATCTACATTCTAGTTACATATAGCTTGTGTCAGCATATTATTTGGCCTATTTTAGAAATTTGTTATTGGATAAATATTTCGGCAGGCGCATTGACAAACTGTCATTGGCGTACGGTCACGCTATTAACAAATTTGTCAATGCGCCATTTAAATGTAATTGGATATGTTTATGAATATTTGGGCGGGGCATGTTGCTAAGCCGACGGTATCGATTAGTCATGCTGGAACGCATTGAGTAAGGGATTGCAACTGTAAACAGATACTACCTCCCGCTGAGTTCAACATAACTTATCTATGCCGCTATGACTTGCCTGTGTGTGGTCAATGTTTGGTTATGCATAAAAAGTGCATATAAACTGAGATTCATTCTGGTATGTACATAATGCTTATTCTGGGAATGCCACACCACACTATTTCGAGACTCTTAGCGGGTTATATTTATCATCATTTCTACTTCGATTTCGTTTCAGTAATATTCAGGGATTTTTTTATTACTATTTCGTATTCGTCGTGGAATTGGAGTGTAAACCTCCTAAGCGGCATAGAAAGAAAGTTACATGGCAAGCAAAAAGGCATATTATTTTTCATCGAAATCATAGAGCATAAAGTTCGCTAACTCGACTAATAGGCTTTTTATTTTGTAACCGCATCGTCTCGTTACTCGTGCTATATCAAACTACCTAGCCGGTTTGCACTCTAAGCCGACGTTATCAAAGCGCGATATAACTTGATTCCAGCGTCACGTTCAGTTTAGTCGAGGTGACAAAACTGGTGTTTCAAAAGCAACGACCCAGCCAGCATTTTTTGAAAATTTTGATCAAAAAATATTCAAATATCATACCCCAAGGTGATTAAAAACGTTCAACTTTAAAAGTATTTTTTGTTCGAAAACTAACGTATCGTCGGGAGAAAAATGTACCATAAATGTGATTATTCTTGAATAATAATTTATGACTCATATTTCGAAACGCTTTTTATTCATATTTGAAATCATAGTGAAATTGAGCTTTAATTGTTTGAGAGTAATATTTGACTACTTTCATAGTCATTTTCTGATCATAATCGTGAACAGATTTCAATCGTTTTGGTTGAGATTTTTGAATCAGTTTTGAATGCGATTATGATGCATATATTCTTAATATCTCATTCAAAATAAGATACTACATAGTAATCTTATTTCATCAGGGGAAGAAAGAATGCGGAATTGAGCTATTTGAGCACAGGTCACTCGCATATAAACTTGACCGATATACTCCTGCGACTACAACATCCAATATCCAGCTATGATCGTAACATCTTAAAATACGGTACGGTATGGGATGTTGAAGACATATCCAGGTACATATATCAAGAGAGTTTCACTTACCTGGTCAAATAGCTCACAACTTTTATATTGTTCAACTATTATATATATTCTGGGAAGCCGAAGGTGGAGAAATGGTTGGGGAAATCTTCGGGTACGAGCAGCATTTGCATTGCATTGTCTTGAAGAATGTCTTAATAATAAATATTTTATATACATATTTTTTCTGAACTTCATGATTGAAAAAATGTGTGTATGTGAAAAAAATAAGATCTTCAATAAAAAGCAAAATTTTAACAAGTATAAAGCTCATTATTCAGTCAACAAATATAGTCAGAAGAGATTCAGAATGGTGAATTAAAAATGATTATAAATTTTTGATCACCTAAAGTAAACATATTTGATTCAAATATGATTCCAAAATGTGATTGAAAAACTTTATTCAGTTTTTGATCATCAAAGGTAAGCACATTTAATTATTTTTTTGTTGGTTTTTATGAAATATTAAAATGTAATCATCAAAGGATTTCAAAATTGATTCCAAAAAGTGATCGAAAAATGCTTTTCAATTTTTGATCATCAAAAGTATTCATATTTGATTATTTCTTTTGTTCAATTGTATGATAACTCATTATTTAGTCAGAAAGAGTAATCGAATTGTATTCATATGTAAGGAAATTGAAAATTTAATCATCTAAATGCTGAGTGGGAACGTCAACATATTCTCATTCTAAAAATAAAACTTTTTTGCACCACCCTAATATTCAGTTAGAGATGTATATTTCTATATTTAGTTTAGTTCAGGTGACAAAAATGGTGTTTCAAACGCAATAACATCAACATATTCTCATTCTAACAACAACGAAATTTTTGCACCACCCTAATAGTCTTTTATCGATGCATATTTCTATATTTGCGAAGCATACACGCACACTGTTGGTAATTGGTTTTACGCGATTTGTTGTTTTGTTCTTGTGTTTGCTGAAATTTATGCTCATCCGCTTTTGCTTTCCCACGCTTGCAATCAAATGCTTTCTTTGTTTACTTTATTTCTGTTATGAATGGAATATTTTTGGATGTACATTAGGGTGTCCCTTCGTTGTATGCAGGGGAAAAAAAGTGTTTGGATTCTTGATCTCACCCCCTAAAAATATGCGAATAGCTCAAAAACGAATATATACAAAGTTTTAGGTCAATCAAAAAAGTTTTATAGGTGGCGCAAAGGGCTTGAAATCCTGAAAAATGACGAATTTTTACAATTTCGTGTTTCAGGCTTCCATATTTCTGAACCCTACGAAAATTTACTGCTTTTCCATACCATAATAAGATATGTATTTTCTTACTTTTCTAAAATGGACACAATCTTCAAAATCGGTCGATCAATAACAGAGTTGCAGGGCAAAATATATATTGCTTTCGACAAACAAATATGAAAAGTAAATTAGGTCTGTGCAAATGTGTTTATCAATGAATCGTGGTATTCAGGTAAAAAACGCTCAAATAAACTTTTTTATACACAAATACATATATCTCTTGAAGCCAAACTTGAAGTTTATTTATTTAAAAAAGTATACACATATATTTTTTTTAATAAATTTTCTTACGAAATGCGTGATGCCACAAAAAATTTAAGCTTGCAATGCAACTTGCTCTTGCAACAAGCATGTCGAAAGAAATTAAAAAAAAAAGGTATAAAGAAATGAAAATATATATTTTAAAATTGCAAACAACTACAAAAAATTTCTTTGGCGTTTTCTTGTTAAAACTGAATAGTAGGCTGTTTTTAAATATATAACTTGCGGCACTTTGCATTGGGATGGAAAACCACTTCCAGAAATAACAGGTCGTAAAAAGGTGAAACGACTTCCAGTTGTTGTTACTTACAGGAATGATGAACAGTTAATTGGAGCTCCAAAATTATATGCTGCAACAGGCTCGGAAATAGCTGATACGTTGTATGAACTGTTATTTGAATGGAATCTGAAAACGATATTGTGGCCTTTTGTTTTGATACGACATCGGTTAACACAGGCGTTATAAAAGCAGCTGCAACGTTATTAGAAAAAAACTTGAGCGAAAGCTTTTGTATCTACCTTGTCGTCATCATATTTATGAAGCTCTGCTGAGAGTTATTTTCCAGTAAATACTAGTATGGACGTTCAAAACATCAACAAAAATAGTTTTAGAGGTTTGCTACAAAATAACGAATTGAAATTACTTTTAAGCGATAGCAAAGATACTATTTTAAGAAACCCTCTAAGGAATAGTTGAAAAAGAAAATAGTAAGAGATGACTATAGGGAATTATTGGAATCAACTTCTATATGTCTAGGAGCAAGTGATGGCATAAAGTTTCGTGTACCAAAGCCCACTTATCATGCTCGGTGGATGTCTAAGGCGTTGCATTGCTTAAAAATCGATTTATTTCGTGAACAGTTTAAACTAACGGAGTATGAAGGGAATTCGATAGCAAGTATATGCGCGTTTATTATACAATTCTATTTTAAGCTTTGGTTTTGCTGTACCAATCCTCATATAGCACCGCTTCAAGACTTATCTTTTATTAAAGAAATTTATATATACAGAAATGTTAATAAAAAAATATCTGACATTGCAATAAAAAAGTTTTGTAACCACCTGTCTGAAGAATGTATTGCATTGGCATTGTTCGATGATGACGTCTCTTGTAACATGAAGAAAAAGATTGTGGAAAAAATCAAAAGCATAGACAACTGCGACAAGGAAACAGAAAATTTATAGAGGTTACACTTAAGGCCCCGTGAAATCAATAAATTCATAGAAAAAGAACTGCACGATTTTGTAACAGGAAATACAATTGATTTTTTTGGTCGGTTTGTGATATCATCTCAATATCTGGAGGTAGACCCAATATACTGGGGGGATACAGGAACCTATAAAAAAGCTAAGGATACTGTTATAAATATATAGGTAGTTTTAAAGACATAGCAGAACGGGGAGTAAAGCTCATTGAATACTCATTGAATGTATAATAAAAAAAGAACTTGGAATAAACTCATTTACGTATACACATTATATACACATTCTTGAAGTAATGACACCATGTTTAAGGCATAATTTATTTTATAACTTTATTATTATTTGATCAATTTTTGTTGTTTTAGATTTATTTGAAAGTCAAATATCTCTAGAACTTACTAATAACACGATAAATTACGTTTCACCCATAACAAATCAAGTAGGGTAGACCAAATTTAAGAAATCCTAAAAATTCGTAGTTTTTCAGGATTTCAAGCACTTTGCGCCACCTCTAACCCTTTTTCAATTGACCTAAAACTTTATATATTCTAGTTTTTAGGCTATTCGCTTATTTCTAGGGGGTGAGATCGAGGATAGGAACACTTTGGAAAATAAGGGCCACTCTAATGTATACGAACAACTAACAAAATTTAGTCATGTTTTAAGCGCTGATTGCATTTTTGGGTTTGTGAAGCGATTTTGTATTTATTATTCTCTCTTTTTTTATTACTTTATTATTTTCTTGTTGTATTATTTTTTGAGTTTATGTTTTCATTTTTCGCCTGCTGCAACCTCGAAATTCTGCTTAATTGTTTTAGTGCCTCTAGCACTGAGCTCCATTAAAATACATATCTATGTATGTGTGTATGTGTTATTTGCTGCATCTGCACGCGTTCGCATGCATTTATTTAATTTAATATATTGTGTTTGTGTAATTTTTTTTAAACAAATCTCTCTATTGCTCTGCGATGTGCTTCGAAACTAAATAATGCAATTTTGCGCCCAAAAATTATTTTTTATTCATATTTCTTTTCGCTGGTGTGAACTTTGTATTGTTCAAAGTGATATCTATTAAATCTCAATAACAACGAAAATTTCATCTTCTGTTAAAAAAGTCAATGTTTAAAAAAAATTCATTTAGTTTGCTATTCATAGCTCATACCTGACCAAATTTACAAATATTTTAGCAGTGGGTTTAAACAGATTTCTGAGAATGTGGAATAAATATTGAAAGCTCAAATAATGAAAAATATAAATTAAATATAGCAAGTAAGGTTAAGTTGAACTGGTCGGTCCGTGAGCACCTCACATAGGCCGAATGAGTCGAAAGTGTTACCAGAAGTTTGCTCCACGACTCAACTGAAAAACCCGTTCAAATGCAGGACCTATGTTATAAAATGACTCGGAACCCTTGGCAAATACTAGAAGCTTTCTACGACCTATGAAACCTGGAGTCTTAGCCTTGTCAGCGCAGTCCACGAGCATAAAATGTGCTCGATCGTTTCCTCCTCCAACACTCACTTCCTACATCTGATATCACTGACCAAGCTCAATTTAGAGACGTGTCACTCCAGAAGGCACTGTTCAGTCAGAATACCCGCCATAAGTCTACAGTCCTACTTCACGAAAAAAAAAATCAGATTTTTTGGTAGCATTTTTCAACTTGATAGGCGATTAAGTCGCCACTGCTTCGCATGCGGATTTCTCTGCACTCCCTTTCAGCATACATAAATTGCGCCATAACTAGAAAGGCATTCCATTTACGCCATACTGCCATATAGAAGGGCTGCGGTTCATTAGAGGGAGGAAAGAAGGAAAACAGAGCTATGAGACAGAGCAGACAAAAGAGCTTTAAGCGCTGCGTTAGACTTGGGGAGAAAAATTAGCAGAAAATCAACGTGGTCCGTTATAGAAAGGAAGGCAAATCTAATCAGGGAAGAAGAGTATGGATCAGAGGGATTAAGAGAGCCCTATCAGAGAAGTGCAGGTCTCAGGTACCGGGAAAATTTGTGTCACAACGAAAAGCATGACCTGGTAACCAATGTTCAGAGAGTGCTGTCCTTTTAAATGAAGACAGTGTTGAAGCACCCAGTGAAGATGATAATATTCCACCTAATCTTCATTGCTACTATGAGCTTTGTAATTGTACTTAGTGGCTGGTAATGTACAAGATATGAAAAAAACAATTAAACAAACATTATCAAAATGTGAAAAGTGTAGGAATTTTAGCAATAGGCAATAGCGTTCCAAACCTCCCCAAGAACACATTTTGGAGTCATCGGTGTACACTTTTGAGCGCCTTGGCTACCATTTGGTCAAACTTGCGCCAGTCATATACTTCTATTGTGGCTCTAAGAGCCACTTCGAAACACAGGTACGAAATTAGGTAGTCTGTTTGTCCGTTGCAACAAATTGAAACAAATTAAAAGTAATATTTTTCTGAAAGATTACAATAATCAGATACATTTGCTTGAAGGAACGTTCAGTCCAGCACGTGTAATTTATATTTTACTAGCTTTATCCGGAGTACGTTGTAACGCCCGAGATCGAATGAATGTTGCATTATTTTTTCTTTTCTGTTGGTTGATAATATAGCTTATTCTTCTGAAAATTGAATTGAATTTTGTACGCATATTTGGTGAAATTTTCGTTTAAAATATTTTATTATTGTATTATTGTAATGCAAGTGGGTACACAATATTTTTGGTTTTTTCGTTCGATGCAAAGACACACAACTTTTTTGGCGTTCCAACTCTAGAGCAAGCAACATATTGCTGGCCATGGGAAAAGCATGGACTCTCTAAATTTAATCCTGCAACAGTAAGCGATTGTCCTTGTGTTTTGTTGGTTGTAATTGCAAAAGCAAGGCGTACTGGAATCTGTAAGAGCTTAAAATTGAATGGCAAATCTGTAGGAATCATTGGGTTCCGTGGTATGAGCACATCTTCACCTTTGCTTTTACCGCTGATGGTTGTTGCTTCGATTACATTCGGCATTAATTTCTTAACGCAAAGTCTGGTTCCATTGCACAATTTTGGTGGGTCTAAATTCCGAAGAAGCATGATTGGTGTGCCAATTTTTAAGTTTAATATATGCGCAGGCATTCCAGGTTGTTCTAAAGAGTTTAGAAATTTAATTGGATAACTCACAATTTGATATTCATCTGTAACTGTGTCGATCGATTTATATTTCGTCACTTCACCACGAATTGGGTTTTGAATGAGATCATTGATTTTGTATGCATGATCATTTTTGGCAGCTAAGATTGCTCGTTCGCATAGCAAAAAAAAAAAAATTTTTATTTAAAATTCTTTATTCTGAAATATGAAAAACCTTCGCCTTAATCGAAGGAACCTCTAGCCGAAATTTGGTGATGATTGAGGTGTGGGAAATATGTTTCCATAGGGAACACACACACATAGAATTTGATTTTTATAGAAGATGTAGATAGACTGAAGCTAACAAATCTTTTTAACGGCGGCAGATTACTAAACGTCCAAAAGGCATAACACACAAACTCAATAATGTAGTCAATTTTTGGGTGTTAAAATAACTTAGGTTTGTACGGCAGCCATAGTTCTGAAAAATCCCATTTGTAGGAAAGTTGCCACGCCCCTTTTTTCCTCATTCCACATTTTACTGGAGGTGTTAACTTAACGTCATATATCTCCGTACCAATTTTCATTATCCTACCATTACTACATCCAGAGATGTGCAGTATGATATGTTCCATTTGTATGGGAGGTGCCACGCCCCCTTTTTCCCAATTCCACATTTTCTTGGTGGTGTTAGGGATTGACCTCATATAACTCCTTACTGAATTTCAATGTTCTGGCATGTATACCGTCAAAGTTATGCAGTACCAAAGATTCCATTTGTATGGGAGGTGCCACGCCCAATTTATATATCGAAATTATTTTTAGCCCAAAAACCTTCCCGTTGATCGAAGGAATCTATAACCAAAATTTGGTGATGATTGAAGTATGCGAAATATGTTTCCATAGCGAACATACACACACACACAGAATTTGATTTTTATATACATATGGCTAAACCGATTTGGGATTTCAAAATCAACTAACCATCATCTCTCCTTCCTGTATCTTTCCTAAAAATTTCATGGCAATCTTTCTATCCGTTTACGAGTTATGGAGTGACAATCAAAATGTACACTTCTTTTTATATATATAGATTTGCATTTGAACATTCAATCTATCATAATTACCCTTGAGTCATGTAAACAAAATTTTAAAGAGTTTAGGCTTTGATTGCCAAGAGGTATTGGCCTTTATAAAATGAATTTAATTTCATACCAATAATTTGAAGTTCCACCATTTCTCCTTCCACCACTTTTTAGAGATATCGCTTAAGATTTAACAAGCAGTTTCTTTTCTAATTAAATGGGATTTGCTTCGCCAGTTGATGCATGTTAAGAGATTGACATACATTGCTTTGAGCGCACCCTTATTTAACCATGTTCGCCAATATGCGCCGTGGCTGTATCTTCACCTACTGTATGCAGCGAAGTCAGCTTAAAAACCAGCTCCATAGATCCAGTGATGCAAATGCATGCCAAACGTTGGAGTTCGATGAGAGACGTCGGCATTTTAATTAAAGTTGCTCGAAATACTCAGGCGACTGCTCCGTATGCTATGCTGGGTCTGACTATGATAGTGTTGATCTATCGTAAAATCTTGGTGATAAATATTCAGGACTTGCTTGTGATGCATCTGTGCGCAGTTATTGCTGTTATAGCCATGAATGTTACGTTGTCTTTATGTTTCCTCCTTAATAACTTGGAGTCGAAGGCGATTACAAGGAACTTGATTCCGGTCACCGCCTCCAGCAATATCTAATCAAATAAGATTGATTGATCTCATGCCCCGGAGAAATTTTCAAAGAAATTTTAAAAAGCATAGTTTAAGTTACCTCAGATATATCATACGTCTCTTTCGCTCAGTTTTTATATAAACTTACTGCCTTGGTTCCTCTCCTAAGTATTCTTTAATAACCTATTTTAGAAATTTTCCAGTAGGGTAAAGAAGAAGTAATTGTGTGTAAGTCGCGGATACGGAAATAAATATGAAAACGGGGTAAGACTTGTCTGCAAACATAAAAAAAAACAAGGTGAGACAAAAAGTAAAAGCAAAATGTGAGTAATTGCGCACCCCAGGGCCAAGTGCAATACTTGCCTTTGCAACCTTGCCTATTGCACAATGTGCGTTTGCATATATTTCTCTCTCTCTCTAATTTGCTGGTTGCAAGTTTGGTGGCAGCATGTTTTGCACTTATTTCTGCTCCTTTTATGTTCGTTTAAATTTTCTCTGTCCTCTTCGTTTATACTTTAGTACCTGGGTGACTGAGCTTTGCTCGGCAATCGTCAAGTATGCCGCAGAACATACTTTGTTCTACATGTCATCATTAATCAAACTCTATTTTTTTTATATGCACATCTTAATATATAAAAATCACGTGTCACTATGTTTGTTCCCGATGGACTCCTAAACTACTGAACCGATTTTGAATTTGTTTTGTACGCCGTGTGTAGTTCGACCTAACTTGAAATATAATTTAGGTTATATCTCAGTTTATAATCGCAATATTATTTTTTTGCAAATTTTTTATTTGCTTATACGTAATAATAAAATGTTACGTATACGCACCGGCAATCACATTTTCAGATGGTGCGGATATACTTCCGTGTAATTGTTGGTGTTTAATTAAACAACGTGCTTATCAATAAAAAATATTATAGCGAATGATATCAAGTATAGCACATCACCAGGCTTGCCCAGAAGGTGGGGGGATTAGCCCCGAGCCTGGGGTTTCTGAGTGGCCCGCGATTTAGAGGTACTATGACATTTTTTTTAATTCAGGAGAGTCTTTAGATGTTCCATGTGCAATTCTTAAGCCGAATTTGAAAAGCAACGAAAATCCGCATTTTGTTTTAATATTATAGTGAAGGGTGAAAAATAAAAATCTATGTATATAAAAAGAAAGGCTAAAATGTGTGTTAGTTGGTCGCCGGTGTTTGAAGAGATGCGTGGGTCGATTTTGTTCAAACTTTCATACAAGTTGCGTAAACCTCACGCGGTGGTTACTATATAGGTTTGGTTGCGTTCGACGTACAGGGTCTCGAGATATAGGCCGAAACGTGGACCCGAGTACCCTTAGAATGTGTTTATAGACTATGGATAACAAATGAAAGCTTTTGATGAGTGCTTTAGTAGAGGATAATTTTCATAACCCTGGGTGACTAGGATCTCGAGATATAGGCCAAAACGTGGGTCAGTTAATGAAAGCTGTTGACGAGTGCTTTAGTACAGAGTATTATATTATCCAGAGGCGGACTGGGATTAGGACTAGGACTGGGACTGGGACTGAGACTCGGAGTGGGACTGGGACTGGAATAAAATACATACCACCCTCTGGGACAGGCAATAAGGGATGCAGAAGAATGAGAAGAAATTGAGAGAAGAGAAAAGAGAGAAGGAGATTGAGAAAGAGATAGAATGAGACGAAGATGGAGATAGATGAAGCGAAAAAGACGGAGTGAGGAGTGAATAAACGGATTAGGAAAAAGTGAAGATGGGGGAGGGCAGAGTCAGACAGAAAAAGCTTATTAAAATGTATGCAGATAGGCCAAATTTGGGACAGAACAATGTTTGCCGGGTCTTCTAGTATATTATATATTTTTACTTACCAATATTTGATTTCCTTAAAAATAGATTTCAAAAACATATCGAACACTAACCTCAAAATGAACTGGAATGAAAAATTTGAAATGGGTGATTCCAGCCTATAGTATAAGGGATTGTTATGACAATTAGTGAAATCGAGAACTAAGTTATTTAGGTCGATTATTTTCATGCGCTGAATTATTAATTTCAAATGAAATTCTCACAATTTGATTACATTCCAACAACTTGTAAATTTCACGAATGACAACTATATGTTGGTAAGTTGTTAAATGCTTAGATTTCGTTTTCAAAGTAAACATATGACTCTAGTGTTCAACGGTTGCAAATTACCATGGTAATATATCTTTTCGCTATGGGGAGAAACCTTTCTAATAGTAATCTGTGAGAAATGTCAATAATTCATTTAATATTTGCCAAATATATGCATTTAAATATATTTTGCTAGAATTTGCGCCGGTGTCTTGATATTGCGTTTCAATTTTATTAGCGTTCTCCTTTAAAGTTTTAATAGGATATGAGTAAGTAGAGTACTATTTCGTCTAACTGCCCCAACCCTAAATGGCTACCCTACTCCAAAGTGTCCCTATTGTAATGCGGAGCGGCATATCTCATGTAATTTTTTATACTCAGTTGAGCAGAGCTCACAGAGTATATTAAGTTTGATTGGATAACGGTTGGTTGTACATATATAAAGGAATCGAGATAGATATAGACTTCAATATATCAAAATAATCAGGATCGAAAAAAAATTTGATTGAGCCATGTCCGTCCGTCCGTTACACGATAACTTTGAGGTATCTTGATGAAATTTGGTATGTGGGTTCCTGAGCACTCATCTCAGATCGCTATGTAAAATGAACGATATCGGACTATAACCACGCCCACTTTTTCGATATCGAAAATTTCGAAAAACCGAAAAAGTGCGATAATTCATTACAAAAGACCGATAAAGCGACGAAACTTGGTAGATGAGTTGAACTTATGACGCAAAATAGAAAATTAGTAAAATTTTGGACAATGGGCGTGGCACCGCCCACTTTTAAAAGAAGGTAATTTAAAAGTTTTGCAAGCTGTAATTTGGCAGTCGTTGAAGATATCATGATGAAATTTGGCAGGAACGTTACTCTTATTACTATATGTACGCTTAATAAAAATTAGCCAAATCGGAGAAGGACCACGCCCACTTTTAAAAAATTTTTTTTTAAAGTAAAATTTTAACAAAAAATTTAATATCTTTACAGTATATAAATAATTTATGTCAAGATTCAACTCCAGTAATGATATGGTGCAAAAAATACAAAAATAAAAGAAAATTTAAAAATGGGCGTGGCTCCGCCCTTTTTCATTTAATTTGTCTAGGATACTTTTAACGCCATAAGTCGAACAAAAATTAACCAATCCTTTTGAAATTTGGTAGGGACATAGATTTTATGGCGTTAACTGTTTTCTATGAAAATGGGCGAAATCGATTGATGTCACGCCCAGTTTTTATACACAGTCGTCCGTCTGTCCTTCCGCATGGCCGTTAACACGATAACTTGAGCAAAAATCGATATATCTTTACTAAACTCAGTTCACGTACTTATCTGAAGTCACTTTATCTTGGTATGAAAAATGAACGAAATCCGACTATGACCACGCCCACTTTTTCGATATCGAAAATTACGAAAAATGAAAAAAATGCCATAATTCTATACCAAATACGAAAAAAGGGATGAAATATGTTAAGGTAATTGGATTGTTTTATTGACGCGAAATATAACTTTAGAAAAAACTTTATAAAATGGTTGTGACACCTAGAAGAAGTAGAAGAAAATGAAAAAGTTCTGCAGAGCGAAATAAAAAACCCTTAAAATCTTGGCAGGTATTACATATATAAATAAATTAGCGGTATCCAACAGATGATGTTCTGGGTCACCCTGGTCCACATTTTGGTCGATATCTGGAAAACGCCTTCACATATACAACTACCACCACTCCCTTTTAAAAGCCTCATTAATATCTTTAATTTGATACCCGTATCGTACAAACACACTCTAGAGTCACCCCTGGTCCACCTTTATGGCGATATCTCGAAAAGGAGTCCACCTATAGAACTAAGCCCCACGCCCTTTTAAAATACTCATTAACACCTTTCATTTGATACCCATATTGTACAAACGCATTCTAGAGTCACACCTGGTCCATCTTTATGGCGATATCTCGAAAAGGCATCCACCTATAGAACTAAGGCCCACTCCCTCTTAAAATACTCATTAACTCCTTTCGCTTGATACCCATATTGCACAAACGAATTCTAGAGACACCCCTGGTCCACCTTTATGGCGATATTTCGAAAAGGGGTCCACCTATAGAACTAAGCCCCACGCCCTTTTAAAATAATCATTAACACCTTTCATTTGATACCCATATAATACAAACAAATTCTAAAGTCACCCCTGGTCCACCTTTATGGCGATATCTCGAAAAGGCGAACACCTATAAAACGAAGGCCCACTCCCTTTTAAAAATACTCATTAACACCTTTCATTTGATACCCATATCGTACAAACAAAGTCTAGAGTCACCCCTGGTCCACCTTTATTGCGATACCTCGAAAATGCGTCCACCTATAGAACTAAGGCCCACTCCCTCTTAAAATACTCATTAGCTCCTTTCGTTTGATACCCATATTGAACAAACGAATTCTAGAGTCACTCCTGGTCCACATTTATGGCGATATCTCGAAAAGGCGAACACCTATAAAACGAAGGCCCAATCCCTTTTAAAAATACTCATTAACACCTTTCATTTGATACCCATATCGTACAAACAAAGTCTAGAGTCACCCCTGGTCCACCTTTATTGCGATACCTCGAAAATGCGTCCACCTATAGAACTAAGGCCCACTCCCTCTTAAAATACTCATTAACTCCTTTCGTTTGATGCCCATATTGTGCAAACAAATTCTACGGTCACCCCTGGTCCACCTTTATGGCGATATCTCGAAACGGCGTCCACCTATGGAACTAAGGATTACTCCCTTTTAAAACGCTCATTAACACCTTTCATTTGATACCCATATCGTACAAACGCATTCTAGAATCACCCTTGGTCCATCTTTACGGCGATATCTCGATAAGGCGTCCATCTATAGAACTTAGGTCCACGCCCTTTTAAAATACCCATTAACACCTTTCATTTGATACCCATATCGTACAAACGCATTCTAGAGTCAACCCTGATCCACCGTTATGGCTATATCCCTAAATGGCGTCCACCTATAGAACTATGGCCCATTCCCTCATAAAATACTCTTTAATGCCTTTCATTTGATACACATGTCATACAAACACATTCCAGGGTTTCCCTCGGTTCATTTTCCTACATGGTGATTTTCCTTATGTTGTAACCATAGCTCTCAACTGAGTATGTAATGTTCGGTTACACCCGAACTTAACCTTTCTTACTTGTTTTATTTCGAATAGGTGGCAACCCTAAATGGCAACCCTACTCAAGAATGTCCCTATTTTAATGCGGAGTGAAATACCTTTCGTTTGATACCCATGTCGGCATATCTAATGGATTTTTTTTTTAATTTAATAGGTGGCAACCCTAATTGGCAACCCTACTCCAAAATTTCCCTATTGTAATGCGGAGTGAAATACCTTTCGTTTGATACCCATCTCGGTATATCCCATGCAATTTTTTTTAATTTCGAATAGGTGGCAACCCTAAATGGCATCCCTACTCAAGAATGGCCCTATTGTAATGCGGAGTGAAATACCTTTCGTTTGATACCCATATCGGCATATCTAATGGCTTTTTTTTTAAATTTCGAATAGGTGGCAAGAATGTCCCTATTGTAATGCGGAGTGAAATACCTTTCGTTTGATACCCATATCGGTATATCCCATTCAATTTTTTTTAATTTCGAATAGGTGGCAACCCTAAATGGCAGCCCTACTCAAGAATGTCACTATTGAAATACCTTTCGTTTGACACCCATATCGGCAATTTTTTTTTAATTTCGAATAGGTGGTAACCTTGTGAAACATTCTGAGTGGCAACACCTGGGTAGAAAGTCTTAGAAGGTGATACGTTATCTCTGTGCCAAATTTCATTTAAATCGGTTGAGCCGGTCCCGAGATCGTTCGGCTATACCAATATACAAGAGTTGCTCGTTTAAAGTTATAAGATTTGTTGCTACTTGTCGGTGTATTTAATATGAACAAGCATGTAAATGAAGATTTCCTCTCTTTGTTTGTATTATGCTTGTCACGTCACTATATGTGCGTATGTACATTGTTGGGTAAATTTTCTCATTTTATTTTTCTGCAGCGCTTTGCTTGTCACTAAATAAGGTCAAAATGTCTTAGCAGCTTGTAAATGCATGTACTTGCGTTATTTTTATAATTTAACATTTTTTTCCTATTTATCACTTACAAGAAAGTACTCGGCTGCTGCGGGTGGTTTGAAGGTTGATTTTTTTTCAAATTCCAATTAAACTTGTTTTACACATTCATTGCATAAAGAGTAACACAAAAGCTGGGCTTGGTACTGCAAGGATCATCAATATGTGTCGTAAGGGGCATATACCGACTGCTGAGTGGACTATCACTCTATCCCGACAGCCGGTTCAGAATTCGGTTAAAAAACGCCCTCTCTCAAATTCTGAAGTAGGGCGTTATTTTAAAGCTTTCTAAGATAAAACGTTTTTGAACCGGCAGCCGAGGTGTGCTGATATTCCACTCACCAGTCGATATGTTATAATAGTCCGACTCGGATCATCCCGACAAATGTCTTAAAGGACAAAAATATACCCACTGACCAAATTTCGTCAAGATATGTTAAAAACTGAAGGACTAGTTTGAGTTCAAGCAGAGAGACGGACAGTCGGAAATGGCTCAATCAACTCAGGTCATCATCCTGATCATTACAGTACACTTGTTAGTGGGTTTATCGCCTCCTCTTTAACGATCTACAATTTTGAGATTCGTGCTAAACTTCATATACCATTTAGTTATCCTGAAAGGTTAAAAAAGAGGATGGAAGAAAAGGAAGCTGAGAAACCAAGGTCGAAACCTGGACCTATATCGGCTGCCGTGATCGATTTTTATAGAATTGCGAACGGTTTGCTATTGATAAGAACGGTTAAATCAAAAACTTACCGGTTTGTTATCGGCAGATAATGCGCATTTTACAAAATTTTTCCGATGATTAACGGTTTTTTGCTATCGGTTTGTTATTGGCGTGATATCGACGAGGTTTAGACGATGTATGGGCTTGGTATCAAAGTGTAATCGAATTGTTATAAACTTTTTACGGAAAACAGCTGGTATCAACGGGCTTTCGCTTTCTTACCGATGGGTTATCGAATTTTTATACGCGAGTAATCGGTTCTTTATCAAGAATGATCTATTTATTGTAATTTAATGCTGTACTTTTTTTATCGAAAAGTTTTCGATTTAGTATCGGCGTGTTATAGATGTCTACCGATTCGGCGTATTATTGAAGTGCCACCGATTTCTAATTGACGATTTCTAACTGGCACCCAAATCATCTTTTTAAAAAACACACTCGATTGCATAGCTTTAGAGCTCATCTCTTTCATAGCCGCCTTACTGTTTAAGTAGATGGTAAAATCCCCAACATATGATACATTGGATAGCATGCCGCTCACCACATCCTTGATAGGGGCGGCTTCCCTTTAGTAGCCAAAGTGTATGGCTTACTCCGAGCTCATACCTTCTCATTCAACTTGGCCCCATCCGTGAACAAGTCTATCAGAGCACCGACCTAAATGTGGTCCCCATCCCACTCATATGAGAGTATATAAGTTTAGAGATGAAGTCGAAGCTTGTAAGAATACTGGAGTTCTCAGTGTCAGTAAGTTTAAATCCTGTGTCTCGAAGCCTGATTACAACCGGGGCTGTGGCTGCCCATCCAACACGGTCCACCGCGCTTTACATCGCCTTCAAAGCCAGAGTTGGCGTTGTGCAAAGAGCCCCGCTGTTTCCAATTAGATACATACGTTGCACGGTTACCAGTCTTTTAAAATTGGATGCAGTGTTCACTGCTCTCCACCAGGCCAACACCAATGTAACAATATTGCAGAGTTATCAGTATTTTCTAACAGAATCTGTAGGTAGATGCATTTTTGCTGAGATACTTTTAGTGGCAAAAATATATAGGAAGCGGTTGCCAACCCACTAGCGAGGGAAGACCCCGCTTGGACCTATTTTTTATAATTTGAAAATACCTTTTTACAAGAATATTAGTCTTGCTTTTCCCGGGCTCGGAACCCAGGATCTTCTCTGAAGTACGAATACTTCTTCAAATGAAACAAATTTTTTACTATTAAGATATGACCTCTTTAATATTCAACAATTTCATTATTTCTAGCTTGAAAATTTTCTTATATACACTACAAGTAAGCACTGTGGCACGTTTTGTTCAATGGCATATACCTTTTTGACTCTAGCTCTAATGTCCTGTCGTTAGATGAATACGTATGTGACAAAATTGCATATATTACCGAAAAAATTGTCACAAAATGTGAATTCATGATGACACCAAAACTTGTATGAAACAAGTTCGCTGCTTATATAAGCAATTCAACTCTTCTTTCTTTGCACTTTTTCACATTCGTTTTTTATTTTTATTTTTCAAACAAATGGCAAGTCAAGTTAACATGCCATGTCATGTTGCATAGAAATGTACATATGTTATATTGCACAACTCAAATATCCCGTCAAAATACAAGTATATATATACGTTTATATACTGAAATGAGGATTCTTAATTTTTTCCCTCAGTGTATATTTTTGGATGTGTGTTTCATGAACATTTATAATTTGCTTACACCTGGATGAATATTTTGAATTTTATATATGTAAATGCTTATGGACTCGTTCTGAAGAATGAAGTATGTATAAAAGACAACAGGGCATATGGAGCATTCCACAGTAAACGCTACCTACGAAATAGTATACGCACATCGGAAAAGATTGTTATGATGTTATAGGATATCATGTGATCATTGGTAGTTAGCACCAACAGTGGTCATTGTAAATTGTAGCTCTTCAAAGAATGAAAGGGATCGAAAAGTTATTTTTAATTTTGAAAGTTGTAATTTAAACTATAACCGTTTTCTGATTTTCTGTAGAAGTATGCATGGAAAATTCAGGGAACTATGCAAATCTCATATTCCTATGCATATTGATATTTATATTTATATTCATATTCATATTCATATTCATATCATTTATCATAATCATATTAATATTCATACTCGTGCTCATTTTCATATTAATATTCATATTCATTTTCATTATCTTATACATATTCATATTCATATTTAAATTTTTATTCATATTCATATTCATATTCATATTCTTATTCATAATATTTGTGATAAAACGCCTCCTATAGCATATCTACTCGCATATGTATCTAGAATAAATGTTGCTCCTGGAATCGGATATGCTAACATTGGGGCAGTGCACAAACGCTCCTTCAATGTTTGGAAAGCCACTTCTTGCTCCTTCTTCCATTCAAAAGCTTTATTTTTTCTTGTAAGCTCATGGAGGCTATGGGCTACGCTGGAAACATTTTGTACAAATCGGCGGTAATATGTGCACAGCCCAAGGAAACTTCTTAATTCATGTAGGTTCTGTGGTCTTGGCCAATCCTTTACAGCCTCTATCTTTTCGTTCTCTGTGCAGATGCCCTCTGTCGTCACCTTGTGACCCAAATAATTTACTTCCTTTTTAAACAGCGCACACTGTTTGGGACTTAACTTCAGACCAGCGGCAGCTATTCTTTGGAAAACTTCCTCCAAGTTCTTAAGATGTTCATCGAAATTCTTGCCCAATACGATGATGTCGTCCAGGTACACCAAGCATGTTTTCCAATGTAGTCCTTTCAATACCTGATCCATGAGTCTCTCGAAAGTAGCTGGTGAATTACATAGTCCAAAGGGCATTACTGTAAATTGCCAAAGACCATCTCCGACGCTGAAGGCTGTTTTCTCTTTGTCTTCCTCCTTCACCTCCACTTGCCAGTAGCCGCTTTTCAAGTCCAGTGTGGAAAACCATTTCGTACCAGAGAGCGAGTCCAGAGTGTCGTCAATTCTTGGTAATGGGTAGCTATCCTTTTTCGTAACGTCACTCAACTTCCGGTAGTCCACGCAAAACCTCATTTTCCATCCGTCTTCTTTACAAGTACTACCGGTGAGCTCCAGGGACTAGCTGATGGTTCGATGACGCCGCTGTCGCTTATTTCTTGTATAATTTGACTCACAACTTCCCGCTTCGCCAGTGGAACACTACGTGGAGCTTGACGGATCGGCCTCGCATCTCCAGTGTCAATTTGATGTTTCACAACGTTGGTGCGGCCTGGTTTAGAACCATCCTGGTCAAATATGTTCGCGTACTTTAGGAGCAGTTGTTTTGCCTTACTCTGATATGCTTCCTCTAGCCCCTGCGTCCATGCCGTGATGTCATTTGAAAGATTAGTATTACTAGCTGAAACGTGTTCCTGGAGCTGTTCGCAGTTAATAACTACTTCAGCCTCTTGGCATCTTCCCAAAATAGCTCCTTTAGTCAGTTTGAGTGGTGAATTGAACTCATTGAGTACTTTTACCGGAATACGTCCATCTTGTTTTGTCATAGACAGGGTTTTTCCTACAAGTATGTTCAGTGCTGATTTGTTTGCTGCTTTGACAACCCACAATATGTTTGTCCCACAATCTCCATCAGCCTTTGCCCATATGACTGCTTCGGATTTTGGTAGTATTCGCTGACTCTCTTCCACCAGCACTCGTTTACTGCTGTAGCCTCTCTCGTAGCCGAAATTAAGTGGTACATCCATGTTCTTATATCACATCGTCTTGCTTTGCATGTCGATCTTGATGCCCTGGTCGATTAAGAAGTCCACTCCAATTATGATTTCATCAACAATTTCTGCCACTATAAAATTGTGTACTACCGTGACGTTCCCAATTGCGACTTCACAGGATACTTCTCCTAGAACCGTGCTGTATTCTCCAGTGGCTGTACGCAATCTTGCTCCATGCAATGGTCTTATCTTCTTGTTGACTAAATCCACTCGAATGATGGAATGAGATGCACCTGTATCTACAGTCAGTAAACTTTGCTTTCCATCCACATGTCCTCCGACAGTAAAATTGTTTGACCTTCTTCCAATTTGTGAGATAGAGATTATGGGGCATTCAATTGAGGAAGCCAGCTGTCGCCCTTTGCGGCTGACTCGCTTTAGTTTAACGATTGAGTGGACTTGGAGATTTGCTCATCTCCTTCAGCTCTGCGTTTACGGCCACCCACATTGTTGGAGCTATTGGGACCGGTGCTGCAATGTCATGCAATATGACCTGGGTTGCCGCACTTGAAAAATTTACTAACTCCGGCATTTTTCTGTTGTGATCCCTTCAGTTGTTCCAAAATTGTGTCTACCCAATCTGGTCTGTCCACTTCCACACGATGAGCTTTGTATGCTGGTTTACTCAATAGCTACGCTGTTTCTTGAGTCAGTGCATAGGATACCGTTTCTGCGAATGTGGGGTTTCTACGTCCCGTAAGCCATTTATAAAACTCTGGATTTTTACCCTCTCGGTGTACTCCACGGGTGCGTCCGCATTTGCCAAATGTGCCAACCTTTCAACATCCGAGGCAAACTCCTGCAAAGTCTCATTCGCTCTTTGGTGGCGGCTTTGCAACTCAATCTGGAATATCTGTTTTCTATGCTCGCTTCCATAACGTCGTTCTACAGCAGCCATCAATGCTTCATAATTGTTTCGCTCTCCTTCGGGAATCGTCTGTAGGATTTCCGCTGGTGGCCCCTTCAATGCCACGAACAGTGCAGCAACTTTATCTTCCGCATTCCAGTTGTTCACTGCTGCGGTCTTCTCAAACTGTAGCTTGAAGACCTGGAAAGGAACATAACCGTCAAATGATGGTGTTTTTACCTTTGGATTGCTTGCTGAAATAGCTGGGCGGTTTAGTTGCAACTCCTGTATACGACCTCTCAAAGCATCCACCTCTGCCTCGAATTTTTCTTCAAACTGCGTTATTTTCTCGTCCATACGCGCTTCGAGTTTTGCAGAGATCTGCGATGGTACCTGTGCTGAAATTTGTGCCGACATTTCCGATATTCGTGCGTCTTGTGCTCCAATTTTATATGTTATTTCTGACGATATCTCTGAGATACGTGTCCCTTGTGATTCCAGTTGGGATGCCATATATGTCTTTTGCTCTTCCAGTTAGGATGCCATATATGTCTTCTGCTCTTCCAATTGTGATGCCATATATGTTTTCTGTTCTTCCATCTTGGATGTTAAACATGTCTCCTGCGATTCCAGCTGAGATGCCACTGTCGATGTTTGAGCAGTTATTGCAGCCAATATCATGTTCAAGTCTGTGCTCGTAACTGTCTGCGATGTTTCGTTTTTCTCTTAAATTTTTGTTGTTGTTTCGTCCCCATCAGGATAAAAGACAAACTCGTCCACATCAATTCCTTGCGAATCCATTACCTCTCGTAGCCGTGCTTGAAGTTCGATCTTATTGCCGGTTGTATTTAAGCCACGGTTCTCCAACTCCTTTTTCAGTTGCTGAATCTTCAATTCACTGAACTTTGCCATGTCCAAGTTGTATTCCCAATCTTCGGAATATATTCAACAATTCCTCTTCTGACACCAATTGTAACGAATTTGCTGCAAATCCTCTTATTTGCAATCCTCTGCTAAGTTCGAATCACTAAACTGTTGAATAAATAACTCCAATATTGAATAATGGAAAAATGGCCTTTATTAAAGTACTTCACAATAACACTTATACTTTGCTACTCGCTGGCTTAATAACCAAACTGATTGATAACTCAAATGAAACTCTACTATTGGCCGCCAGATCGCGTGCTTAATCAAACTGATTGATAGCTCAACTCAAACTGAATTACTTCTTACTCGCCTGCCCCGCTTCTATAGTTTACGCTGCATACTTCTAGGCTCTTCGATTTCCAGAACTTACTAGTTAGTTTCGGCTACAAAATCGCCAGCCACAATTACGTGCACAAATTATTGCTCTCTCTTGTGACAACTCAGATAAGATACATGCATGTGTTTGTGCATTGCCGCTCCGCTGCTCGTATACGTACATATGTGTAGACGCAATTTTTTATTCGTTTATGTAGATACATAATGATTCAATTATTGATGTGAATGTTTGTAGTTTACAGTCTCTCGCGCATACATAGGCGTATAAGTAAATGCATCTGTGTGTGACATCTTTCGGCTGCCTTATATATGTGTATACATGATTTGATTATTGACGTAAATACTGCTTATCGTGGCCTTAGCATCGCCTTAGTGATGGTATAACTTAGCGATGCTAATATCCGTGACAATATTCATGTTCATATTTATATTCATATTCATTTTCATATCTATATTTATATTCATATTCATATTCATATTCATACCAATATTCATATTCATATTCATATTCATATTTCATATTTATATTTATTCATATTCATACCATATTCATATTCATATTCATATTCATATTCATATTCATATTCATATTCATATACATATTCATACCCATATTCATATTCATATTCATATTCACATTCATATTCATATTCATATTCATATTCATATTCATATTCATATTCGTATTCGTATTCATATTTATATTCATATTCATATTCATATTCATATTCATATTCATATTCATATTTATATTCATATTCATATCCATATCCATATTCATATTCATATCCATATTCATATTCATATTAATTTTTGTATTCATATTCATAATCATATTCATATTAATTTTTGTATTCATATTCATATTCATATTGATATTAATTTTCATATTCATATTAAAATACATATTCAATTTATATTCTTATTCGTATACATATTCATATTCATATTCGTGTTCATTTTCATATTCAAATTCATATTCATATTCATATTCGTATTCATATTCAGATTCATATTCATATTTATATTCATATTCATTTTTTTATTGATATTGATATTCAAATTAATATTCATTTTTGTATTCATATTCATATTTATATACGTAATCATATTTATACTATTATGCGTATTCATATTCATTTTCATATTCATATTCATACTAAAATACATATTCATATTTATATTCTTATTCGTATTCATATTCATATTCATATTAAAATACATATTCATATTCATATTCATAGTCATATTCATATTCATATTCATATTCATATTCATCTTAATATATAAAAAACACGTCTCACACAATTGAGGCCAATGGACTCCTAAACTACTGAACCGATTTTGAATTTGTTTTGCACCCCGTATGTAGTTTTATCTAACTTGAAATATAGGATTGGTGACTGGTTGACTAGGGTCTCGAGACATAGGCCAAAACGTGGACCCGGATACCCCTAGAACGTGTTTATAGAATATGGATATTAAATGAAATCTGCGGATGAGTGCTTTAGCAGAGGGTAATTTTCATACCCCTGGGTGACTAGGGTCTCCAGATATAGGCCAAAACGTGGGCCAGTGAATGCCCAGACAGTGTTTATACAATATGGATACCAAATGAAAGCTGTTGATAAGTGCTTTAGTACAGAGTAATATATAATCCAGAGACGGACTGGGTTGGGATTAGGACTAGAACTGGGACTGACACTCGGAGTGGGACTGGGACTGGAACTGGAATAAAATTCATACCACCTTCTTGGACAGGCAATAAGGGATGCAGAAGAATGAGAAGAAATTGAGAGAAGAGAAAAGAGAGAAGGAGATTGAGAAAGAGATAGAATGAGAAGAAGATGTAGATAGATGAAGCGAAAAAGACGGAGGGAGGAGTGAATAAAAGGATTAGGAAAAAGTGAAGATGGGGAGGGCAGAGTCAGACGGAAAAAGCTTATTAAAGTGTATGCAGATTGGCCAAATTTAGGGCAGGACAACGTCTGCCGGGTCTTCTAGTATTCGTATATATTTTCATATTCATATTCATATTCGTATTCATATTTATATTCATATTCATATTCATATTTATATTCATATTCATATTCATATTCATATTTATATTCATATTCATATTCATATTCATATTAATATTCATATTCATATTTATATTCATATTCATATCCATATTCATATTCATATTCTTATTCATATTCATATTCATATTCATATTCATTTTTGTATTCATATTCATAATCATATTCATATTCATTTTTGTATTCATATTCATATTCATATTGATATTAATTTTCATATTCATATTAAAATACATATTCAATTTATATTCTTATTCGTATTCATATTCATATTCATATTCGTGTTCATATTCATATTCAAATTCATATTCATATTCATATTCAAATTCATATTCATATTCATATTCATATTCATTTTTGTATTCATATTCATAATCATATTCATATTCATTTTTGTATTCATATTCATATTCATATTGATATTAATTTTCATATTCATATTAAAATACATATTCAATTTATATTCTTATTCGTATACATATTCATATTCATATTCATATTCATATTCGTGTTCATATTCATATTCAAATTCATATTCATATTCATATTCGTATTCATATTCAGATTTTTTTGTATTCATATTCATATTTATATACGTTATCATATTTATACTCTTATGCATATTCATATTCATTTTCATATTCATATTCATATTAAAATACATATTCATATTTATATTCTTATTCGTATTCATATTCATATTCATATTAAAATACATATTCATATTCATATTCATATTCATCTTAATATATAAAAAACACGTGTCACACAATTGAGGCCAATGGACTCCTAAACTACTGAACCGATTTTGAATTTGTTTTGCACCCCGTATGTAGTTTTATCTAACTTGAAATATAGGATAGATGACTGGGTGACTAGGGTCTCGAGATATAGGCCAAAACGTGGACCCGGGTACCCCTAGAATGTGTTTATAGAATATGGATATTAAATGAAAGCTGCGGATGAGTGCTTTAGCAGAGGGTAATTTTCATACCTCTGGGTGACTAGGGTCTCCAGATATAGGCCAAAACGTGGGCCAGTGAATGGCCAGACAGTGTTTATACAATATGGATACCAAATGAAAGCTGTTGATGAGTGCTTTAGTACAGAGTAATATATTATCCAGAGACGGACTGGGATTGGGATTAGGACTAGAACTGGGACTGAGACTCGGAGTGGGACTGGGACTGGGACTGGAATAAAATTCATACCACCTTCTTGGACAGGCAATAAGGAATGCAGAAGAATGAGAAGAAATTGAGAGAAGAGAAAAGAGAGAAGGAGATTGAGAAATAGATAGAATGAGAAGAAGATGGTGATAGATGAAGCGAAAAAGACGGAGGGAGGAGTGAATAAAAGGATTAGGAAAAAGTGAAGATGGGGGAGGGCATAGTCAGATGGAAAAACCTTATTAAAATGTATGCAGATTGGCCACATTTAGGGCAGGACAACGTCTGCCGGGTCTTCTAGTGTTCATATATATTTTCATATTCATATTCATATTCATATTAATGTTCATATTCATATTCATATTCATATTCCTATTCATATTCATATTCCTATTCATATTCATATTCATATTCATATCTTTGTGAAGTCAGTGGCAACGGTCTAAACACACAAGATTTTCAGCACTTCTAGAAGAAGAAGAAGACTTGATTTACAAATATCTTGAGACCAATTGAAAATGAGTCTAAGGCGCAGTTAAATTTACACGAAAGATCCGCTCCTACCTTAGTTAAGATTAATAAAGCGCATTTAAATTAAATTGAGCTTATAATGTCCTTATATAAGCAAACGCTGATTTCATATAAAATTACTAATTTATATAGGAAATTCTGGAAACCCTCAAATAATATAGGATAAGGCGAAGGGGTTTGAAATCTTTAAATTAGTCTTTAAAAACTAATTCATAGAGTATATATCTATATGTCACAACTTTCACCATGGAATGAGCCATAAATTACTCTTATATTTTGAAATAGGCCACGTCTATGTAAAATTATGTGTGTGAAATATCTCAATTTACATTATTTTCATCCCTTTTCGTTTCTGTTGCAGCAGCAATAGTTGAGCAAATGAGCAGTGGATTAACGAAATGACCATTCACATTGCTGGCGATATATAAATCTCAAGTAAATACATGAGCTTTACAAAGTGAAATGTGAGATTTGAACGTGAGATGTTGAAGAAATATGTCGCAGAAAAAATTGAAATAATTAAACAGAAATAGAAAAGCTACAACTTGTAGGATTCTTATCATTGCAAAACTTTTATATGCTCTATTTCTTTTGATATAATAAATGTAAGGAGTTAACTCAAACCTCTGTATCAATTAAGTCGCAAATATTACTCATACGCCATGGCCTACCACTGCGCTTCTGCTTAATATGTACATTTATCATAAGCAGACATCATAGAAACTGGGCACAGTTGCTTTTACGCGTGGCATTTAATGTTAATTAAAACTACAACTCTAATGAGATGAAAACGTTGCCATAGATTACTATCAGACATTTGACCACTGACACGTGTACTCGTAAGGACTTAAGTTACTTGTGTTTGTAATTGCTGGCAGCCATTGAAATCTGTATTCGGTTTTGGTTTACCAAACACTTAGTTCTAGCTGTTGTCTTTAATCAACAAACATAATTTTATATGGCATTAATGTTACTGTGATTTTTATGTTTTGTTATGTTCTATGATGTGCACACTTTTGGTGGGGTTGCTAGATATGGAAGATTAAAGGCGATGCTGCAATTTTATGTTTCGATTTAGGCCATTTTGAGTGTACCAGAAAGGCAAATATTTTCGCGCAAAATCGCCATTAGGTTTTTCTTATTAAGTTTTCTACAAAGATTCAACTTATGATGCGGTGAGGCTGAAACTCTAGATAGTAAGGTAGCGTTTCATGTTTCGGCTTTGGTCATATCTGCACTAAACGCTGAAAATCGGAAGACATGTAATTATGCTTTACATAGATATATATAGATTTGGAGAAAAAGTGGCTATTTTGTACGATAGTCAGACAGCTCTCTAGTAAGTAACGATAACATCAAGTTTGGTTGCTCAGTGTAGGGGGCAGGCCATCAATTTGCCGGGTTGAAGAACGGTTTCTCTGATTTGGATGCCGCGGCATTGTAGCATACAGAACGACGAGATGGCCGATGTGTTAGCATGGCGAGAAGATAAGAAAGTCTTTGGTTGTAATTGCTGTCCTGTAGAGTTTTTCATTCAACGGAAAGCATTCTTCAGCCATTCTTCCGATTAAAAGGAGCGTTATATTAAGATTTATTACGACGCTGACCTGGTACTGGAAGTAGGGGTTCATGCGGCATGAGTGGGACTGGAACACAAACCCCATGCTACAGTTGAAATCTTACAGGGGCGGATGAATCAAAGCAAAAACTTTTGAGCGACTGTTCATTAAACTGTAAAAGCGGGCGCTAACCAGAACACAAGGGCGTAATGACAGGCAAGCTTCCAAAATAAAAGATTTCCATTGTTACTTCTGAACATTCGTCCATCTTCATGCCATATGAAAATAAATTTGTAAAAATTCTTTTTAAGTTAAGTAAATCTTGCCCAGGAGTTGAAGTTAAACAACAAAAGCAGCAACTTCACCAGAAACAAATAGTTTCAACCTTTTTTAAAAAAAGAGCTACGTCGAGTTATCGGCAAGTTAATGGCTTGTTTTTTTTTAGCAGGGTTACAGATGTATCATCGATTTCATAGTAAGGTGTTATCGATATCTGTTTCACAGCAAACCGATGAGTCGTCGCAGCACTCAAATGAAAGCTGCTTGGATTTTCTATATCAAATGGATAATTTTTTGCTTTTTGGTAGTAAATTGATAATTTTTGATATCAAATCTATTACTTTTTGATAACATATCGATAACTTTTCGATAAAAAAGCTATAATATTTTTGTAAAAATTCTATTACCCTTCGAAAAATAATCGAGAAGTTTGCGATAGTGAATCGGTTATTTTCTTTAAAACATCGAAGACTTGTAAATAATTTTTCGATAACTTTTTAGTTAACATTTTTTCGATAAATAATATATAACTTTTCGACAGCAAATTGAAAACTTTTTGACAATAAACCGATAACTCGCCGATTATAAATCAGTAACTCATTGATAACTTTTGTTATCGATAGCAAATTTTTAATACTTCGATAGCAAATCGGTAGTTTGTCTATGCCTCGCCGATAACACACCTATAACAAACCGATAATTCATATAACACAAAGTGTTAACACATCGATAACAAAATGGTAATCCGCCACGGTTTCGTCTTCGGCTTCGGTTCGGATAATCTTGACCATCTACATCATTAGCGACATGAATTTCAAACTGTTATTTTTCTTCTCCTCTTTTTCGTTTCCTTTAAACATATGTCATCGATTTGTTTTTCTGTCTTCTGTGTGTGTTAACGACACTGGAACGATCCTCCTACCTTCTTATTTAACGACAATCATCACTGTATTTGCATCTATTTTGTTTTGCTTTTGGAAATCATTTTATCGTGTTTCGCATTGTCTAAGAAGAGTGGAAGTTAGAGATTTAAGCACAAGCGACATATGAATAAGTAACGCAATACCACTTGCTTTTAGTAGAAAAAAATCTTTGTGCTATTTGCTAATTAAAAGTAGATACAACAAAAAAATCGTATGCAATAGACAGGAAGCCGAATATCCCAATATGTTCGAGAAACTCTTCGTAGAAAAAAGGGAGGCCAGAAAGAGAGATGGCTGATGCGAATCTATAGTCGATTGCACGAATGAGCTTGTACACCAAAAAAGAGGAACCATCTAATGTCCTGCAACAATTGAAAAATGAAAAACAAAAAAGTGAAAATGAAATTGAAATTGAGCCAAATTGTAATTACGCACCATTAAGCAGAATGTTTTTATTTTGTTTATGATGGCGTTAGTCGAATGTTAGGTCTGCCTATGTTGCTTCTAATTTAATTGGGGTTTTAAGAATATAAACACTTATGGAGCATGGAGTAAAGACAAAATATAGCTATATCAGACAAAGTGTTTGTTAATCATATACCTTCCTCGATAGTCGCCATAGGGATCATCTCATCTCATCGGGCCATACGTCAGTACAGGTATGATGAGAGAATTTTTTCCCACGAGAGGGGAGTTTTAGATTGTCTGCCCAGTCTAAAGTTCCACCTGTTGACAACAGCTTGTTTTTTTTTTCGATTTATAAGCTGAAATTATTTTTGCTGTTAATGCAGACTCTAAGATAGATGATGATCTTCAAAGTCTTGGATTTATATCCGTCAACCGCGATGTGTTTTTGTCGAGTCTTTCTTGAGCGGCAGCAAGTACTTCGTCTTTACTTCATTTAACACAATACCTACTTGCTTGCGTCTTTTTCTAGTCAAGAGAAGGAAGAATTTACTGCGAATTTATAATGGATTGCACTAGTGCAGATAGATCTCATGGTAGAACTTTGTGCTTCCGAGTAAGGTAAACAACTCACACAATTGGTACTCATGCTGTTTTAAGCCTTATTTGGTTTCAAATGAACTCGATAAGTGCTTCCTAATCCTAGCTGAGATGGCGGTATTGCTCAATGTTATTTTTCGGCAAAAACAAATTTAGACAAAGCTTTATGTTAAACTGTCATATGCGAATTTTCGATGGTAAATTTACCAGGTCTAGCACCGAGGTACTAGGGGGTAATCAGTCACTTCACGGTGAGCTTTAATCTTTTTCGCACAATATTCTCGATCTTACATCCAATAATAAGGGGCCTTATTCCGCGATAGTAAGTGCAGTTTATAGGATCTCCCTTGTAGTAGACTAAACAAAGGGCGACTAGATTGTAATCTTCAGGCACGCATTCATCCGACCAAATTTTGCATAGGAGTTGATGGATGCTGTTTATCAACTCTTCGCTTCCGTGTTTGAACATATCGATGGTTAGCCCGCCGTTACCCGGTGCTATTCGCTTAGCCAGGATATATCCATTCTCCCTTCCTCATAGTCGAGTGCCGGGAAGTGTTTTCAGTCATCGGAGATTATGGTATTCTCTTTTCCCTCGCCAGCTAGCAAGGAGAAATACTTCCTCCACGTCTTAAGCATACTATGTATGTCAGTTACTTAGTCGCCATTATCATTTCTGCAAGAATCTACGCCAGTCATGAATTCTTCAGTTATCCGTCAGATTATTTTGGTACAAATTTTGAGCTTTAGTCCTATCAGCCTAGAACTGCGTCTCTTCGCACTCATGCCACGTTTATTTCCTTACAAATAGGCATCTCTTTGCCTTCTTCGCATCACGATAATACTCTTATATACCGCGCATTGTCGTTCCCATACGCAGTGCGATCATTTAGGCAACGCCCTTTTTCCGAGGCAGCACAACATTTCCCACCGCACCAGTTGTTTTTTGCGTGTTTACTGGATACCTATTTGTCACCATTGCTTGCTTATGTCGTCAGGTCGAAGACTGCTCTCAGTGGGCAGGTGGGAAAGCCGAGTGGAATAATTATTAGTTGCTGTTTCGTGAGCAGCGTTTCGACGGCAACATTTTCTTGTATCACTGCGTGCAGTTTGTTCGCTGTGCAGAGGTGGTTATGGATCTTGGTTGAAAGGCAGTAGTCCTAATCGATATTTCGAGCTCTTAGGGTATAGACATCCACGACACTGGGAAGGGACTTGAAAGTTTCTTGATGTAGTTTTTATGCTGGCACCTGGTACTGCAAATTACAATTTTTCGAATCGCAGCGAAGTGAATCATCCTCAACATATTGGAAGATGTTATATCGAGGAGGCTTAGTTTGCCGCCCGTAGTTGCAATTACTCTTTCCTTGCTCACCTCAGCTTTATAGTGGCACTACATGATTTCTATATCATGGCAGTGTCACTCGTCGTATGCTTTGTATAGTTTCTCAAAAAAAAAAATCCTTATGGTTGTCGTCCGCATCGTCTTTTAGTACGTTACCGCATATAAAAGTTGTACTGAAAAATTTCACCTTGACATGGATTGCAGTGAGACGCTCATTCACAGCCGTGAACGACAGCACTTGGCAGCAAAGTTTCTCTTTTTCCTCCCACAACTCAATTAGTCAATTTCATCTTCCCGATTGAAATCTTGTTACAAATAAAAATGAATAATACACACAGATGAGGCTCCGACCTAGATGGCTCAGTGTGGTCATGTTGGATAGCTCCCGAGAAGGATTATCAATATCGATAATGGTTCCCAAACTCTGCGGGGATTATATTTATCACTACAACAACAAGACAGTTTGATGTTTATTACGGGCCCTACCGAGGGCACTCATCACTAATATTTATATTTTGGCTGTTGGAAATTAGTTCTCCTCGAGTTGAAAGTCGAAAGATAGTTGCTCAGATTTCTAATACTGCAGTCTTGCCAATGTTCTTTTCATTTAATATCTATCTATATAAAAATCAGATTCTGTGCGTGTTCCCTATGGAAACGTATTTCCCACACTTCAATCATCACCAAATTTTGGCTATAGGTTCCTTCAATCAAGACGAGGGCTTGTCATATTTCACAAATAAGAATTTTAAATTAGAATTTTTTTAATTTCCCTTGCGCCACTGGGTGGTGCGACAAATTTTGTATGCCAGCAAAAGTTACTCATACGCCATGTACGAAATTAAGTGTAGAACTTTTGTTTGGTCATAGCATTGAATTCACAAAAAGTTTAAGCGATTGCATTGGGTGATTTAAAAGCTTTTATTAAATTTAAACATTCCATTGTAAAAATAGTTCTCTATATGAGATGATAGACAAAAATTGTGCAGCTAAAATATTCTGATTATGCTATGAGATTTTGAGTATGAATTGTGTGTGACAAAAAAAAAATTGAAAAATAAAGCAAAGAATGACAAATTAGAGGAATGAGGGATCTAAGAAAAAAGAAGGAGAAAGGTAGAAGGTATAAAAAATAAGAGAGAAAGATAAGGAAATTATAAAGGGTAAGAATGAGAAAAATTGGGCGATACATTTTGAAGAAGATCAATAAAATCATATACACTGATTGCTTGACTTTGAATAACGGCACGGAGTGCGGTAAAATACACTTTCTTATTTAGATTAGTATCTGCCCAACCTGAGCAACGCCGGGAAACCTGCTCGTAATAACTAAATATCGGTTATCATAAGCCGTCTAAAACCGCTAAACTTGAACGTCTTTGTCTGTTGGTGCTGGAATTACCCACACTTTATATACATAAAACTTTTCCTATATTCGCTTAGATTGAAATAGATTAAAGTTACTAGCAAATATCTCAAGGAATCATATGACAGAAATAAGAGAAGGAATAAAAACGGGAGTCTGCTGCTAAGTGAAAACACATTTATAAGAAAAAAAAATTTGTTTAGTATTTTTTCAAATACCAAATGGCGTGGAAGATGCATAAAAAGCTACACATTTTTGCGCTGAGAATGCTTGTCTCCAATTACAAGCCGCCTTAATTGCTAAGCTCAGTCACAAAAAACGGTCGCTTTTTCTGCTCAAAGGCTGCTGTGCCCATTTGCTTTCAACTCCTCTACTCTTTTTTGTTTTCTTTTGTACTTTCTCTTTGCCTCTGGCGCTTTACTGGTACCAAAAGAGTATTTAGGCGCAATTTTGTGTCACCACTTTATTGCGGTTACGGCGTTAACTTACCACAATTACCGCATTAATTTTACCGTGTTGCTAAAAAACCTATTAATTGTTTACGCTCTAACAGCAACACCAACTCTTTAGTGGAAAGTGACATGTGGTTGCGTTTAAAAGGAGAAGAGGGAGCCTTTAAGTTATTTGCTTGAGTATTATAAAAAAATTTTCATGGCACATTTTTCTTTTGCGTTCGCGTGCTTTGAACGGAACATTTTTTCGCTGCTGAAGTTTTCTTTCCATTTGGTATCAACCGCGTCATAAATAGGCAGATTTTGACTGACTATATAAATTACATAGTTTTTTTTTATTTTTTTTTGGAGATTTTTCATGCACTCTTTGCAATAATTTTTGAATATAACGTAACCCCCTTTTTTCATAAAAAGTGAATTTATTAAGTAAAAAAAAAGTAGGGTTATTACGTACAGGGCTGTTAAAAATTTTTTATATCGAAGCGCAAATCACCATACATATACAAAGTTATATATACACTGAAACTTTTTTAAATGAATTAAAAAAAAAATTATTTTAAATGTTTAAAGAATGGCCCCCTTAATGAATTAATTTTGAATTAAAATTTTTCTCAGTGCTACAAAATTTTTTGCTATCAATTTGCTAGTGTAAATTTGACTATCATACCGAAGTGCTTTGCCTTCATACGGAAGTGCTTTTTCTTTACACTTTCATATAAAATTCAGGCACTTTCATATGAATCCATTTTAGTTATATGCGAGGGTATATGGGAGTGCCATGCAATTTTTGTTTTTGTCTTTAAAGTGTTAATTTGAATCTGTGCCTACTCTTCAGTGCAAAACAAAAACAAAAGTGCTATGAGTGTATAGCGTTTGAACACCTCTGACTAATTTCTTATCAATGGTAATTTCTAGAGAAATGCCATTTTAATAAGTTCTATAAACTTCGAATGAATAAAGAGGAAAGTGTAATAGAAAAAGCGACAAAAATTTTGCGACGCAAAGATAAAATCAGATTTGTTTGCAGTTCATGGAAATCATGTACGAAAATTTCCAACTAACTTCCTGTTGTTACAGCGAGTAATTGTTTACAGCAGTTTTTTTTTTTTTGGTATCATGGAAACAATTTATGATGTGTAAGCATCTTTGCCCATGGTATGGTTGAATTCGAAATGTAAGCGTAAGATAAGTAAAAGTGTACGTGTAAGCATAATTCTTGGGAGTGGTTTGCTGTATGGGAAATATAGAAGTTTGCGTAAAGATTGGAAACGAAACGCGAAACCGAAAACGTAGCCAAAACTGGACGGTTTATGATCGACTTGATATCAAAGTGTTATATGATGATTTTTTATCGTTAACGATCAGTTTTACATGTTATCAATAATGTGCGTGTTATCACTTTACTCGGCAAATTATCAGTTTGTCATCAATTTTTTATCGGCGTGCTATTGTCGAGGTAAAGACGAATCGGCGCTTTATAATCGAAGTATAGTAAAATTGTTATTAATAACAAAAGTCATCGGGGAATTATGGGTTTTATATCGATGGGCTATCGGATTTTGATTAATTAGTTATTGCATTTTTAAGTGCACACTGTCTTCTGGTATCACGTGCTTATAAGTCAGCTCTCGTCAGCAACAGTAGGTGAAGAAAATGCGAGCTGCAAGAAGAAACGGTTGGTCACGTTCTGTGTTCGTGTACTGCAATCGCCAGGTCAAGGCTCCAGTTATTAGGGGCGGAAGAGTTGCCATATCTTGAGGCAGCAATTACGCTTGGTATTGAACAACTTCTAGTATTTGCCAATAGGATGGAATTATTTTATAACATAAGTCCTGGTACCTGAATGGAATTCTTCCATGGTCATCAAACCAATTCTGGTAATACTATGGAGACAATTAGCCGATATGAGGTCTTTATGAACCAGCCGGTCAGGTTATTCTAACCTATTGAACTATTATCGATTTGTTAATGGAATGTACCTTTTTTTATCGGCGTGTTATCGATTGGTTCTTAACGAGTTATAGGGTGTTAATCGAAATGTTATCGATTTGCTATCGAAGAGTTATGGGTTTGTTATCAAAGTGATACTGAGCAGTTGTGTATTTTCTAACGGCGTGTTACCGATGACAATTTTATCGGCGACTAATCAGTTTGTTATTAAACAAATTCCGAGAGCACTTTAATATAAATAAGTCGATATTAAGCCGATAAGAAATCAGTAACAAGCATATCAATCAGCGATAACAAGCCGATAAGCCAACTGTGATTTTGCGATCGAAAGCTAGTCGAGAAAACAAGCCGATGAAGCTATCCTCAAATAGCCCCGAAACTATCAGTCGATATGGCTCTTAAATATTCACAATATAGTTATAGCGAGCTCTAGTTAATTATACTTACACATCGGTGTTCTATTTTTTTCTACGCAATAATTTTGTGTAAGGCAAGTATCTAAGCTAAGCTGATACTGCGGTCGTAACAAGTCGTTCTTTTAAATGACTTCGTAATCGTGGAATCTGATTTGGGTAATCTTAAAATCGATTTTGAATTAACTTCCCTGTGAGTCGAGGTCATCTAACTAGAAATAAAGTTTGCCGAATATTATCGAGCATGGCACGTTACTACGCAATTTCAACTACCATCACAAGGAACCCCTGGTGATATTAAAATGTGATGTACATGTGTACATATATGTAGGAGGGAAGGAGATAACGATAGTTTCAGCGAATATGTGATGAAAAATCAATGCTGAGACGCACGACGTGCTTTCAAGATTGCGATAAGCAGGTAAACCATTCATACATGGTTCTTAAAAATTTATTTTTGAATACGATAAGTAATCGCGCTTTTACTGTTGTCATATTATTACCGGCATATTTTTAATTTATTAATGAAAAGTTATCTATTTTTTACTAAATATTTTGTTACTTACCGATGACAAAATTTAACGGTCAGTAAAGTTATCTATATCAAACCGATAAACATTTACATTTATTCGATTGAAAATCGATAAATAATCGATAGCATTTATAATCTTAAAAGGTAAGGTTAAAATTTAAATGTATAACCTCGATATAACCCTAAGATAACGAGTGTATACCTTGTGATAACACGCAAAAAATAAGCCAAATGGATATCAAATCGATAAACTGTCGATAACGGCGCATACCAATAGTAAATTTATAGCACAATGTTTGACTTTGCTTTTTGTTTCTCGGCTTTTTCTCTTCCCCATCCTATTTTCTTTTTTCCTTGCCATGGACTATGTGCTAACTCCCATCCTCATCTATTAGCTCGTGCACTACGTAGGTAGCTGCTAGGTACTCCAGATCAGCCATTAAATTTTAATGTTACGTAGGTATCGAAACAAGAAACTAAAATGATAGCTTAATTTATTGATTTCATGAAGTAGTTCGCTTCCTAGTATCTTGAACCCTGCACCTTTTATGGCATCAAAATGGCCACTTGAAACCTAATTATCGGATAGAAAATAATAATTTTTAATCCTGCGATTTCGTCCTAACGAAACTTGGCGCAACGACAAGAGATTATATCTTCTAAAGCAATGTGAATAGCGGCTTTACTTTATTCTACAAATCTTTTACTTTCAATGTCGTCATACACAATAAAGGCACCTTTCAAGGTTACCAAAAATTCTCACTAATAATGAATTCCAAATTGTTTATAGTCGCCTTGGCAAAACCGCAGCTTTTCGTTTTCACACATTTTACTCTTAAGCGAAAGATAACCGCAATTTATGGCAATCTTTCGCATTGATTTATTATTTCGTCGAAGAGCATTGAATATAATTAAAAAAAGCTTTTAAATCTACTTAATCATTAAAATGCCATCTGAGTAGAGCCTTAAATGACATTTTTAAATTAATTGATTATTTATTAAATTTTTTCAATCAAAAAGTCATGAACTATATTTGTCCAAGAAAAAAAAAACGCACATTTATTTAAAACTTTAAATAAATAGGCGTTCGTTGAATAATTTGTATGCAGCAACGATTATAAATCAATAGCGTGCTTAAGCGCCTAAAAGTAGGCAATTATGCGCATGATTCGTGATGCGCGTTTAAATAAATTGAAATGCCGTGACAGTAAATTTAAGGCACAAGTTGTAGGTAAATAATATTGAAGGTTTGAATTTGAATATCAATTTGAGTAGTAGCAGTTAAACCTTTACTGCAACTTAAACTGCGCCTAAATGTGTGCTTTAAAATTTAATAAAACATCTTTGCTTTTATCTTTAATAATTTCGCATACAAGATGCTGTGTTATTGCTTGCACAAATCACAAACTTTAATTTAGCTATAGCACTTCAATTAAACGCCTAAATGTAGGCTAACATAGTTTATGCTACTTAGAAATTTTTTACTCAAACTGACAGCAACCAGACTAAACAAGCTCTGCACTGAAGTTGACTAAAAATTAGGGCAAATGGCTGAACGATATGGCGTCCATTGTTTTAGTTAAATTCGCTGTAGTGTTTTGTTTTCGGGAAATGAGCGAAAGGGAGATACGGAATGTGACAAGAAGATTTCTTATATTTTTTTAAAGTATCTAAAACGAAGAATTTTGTTCTAAGTTGTTGCTGTTGTTGTAGCGATAAGGCACTCCCCAAATGTTTTGGGAAATGTTGATGGTCCTTTGCCGGATGCAGATCCGGTATGTCCCGGGTACATGGATCATTAAGCTACTAGCCCGAGCAACTCGAAAATGATGTATTATGACCACAACAAATCTTCTAGGCCAAGACGGGGTCGCCAGAGCCTCGGCTGCTAAAGAAACAGGTTTCGCCACGGGTAGGCGAGGTTGCTAATTGGATTGGAGAACCTACAAATGCGCTGGCAGCCCCTAAAAGAATTGCGCTACTTGTGAATAAATTTGGTACTTTGGGCGCCCCCTACGACAGGTATACCTGCGCCAAGCCCTTAAACCGCTGGGGGGTTGTGGTCTAAGTAGTGATGGATATTCATGCATGAATACAAAATCAGGTTGCTTTAATGGCAGTGTCGGAAAGGGAAAGTAGTGAAAATTCTGAAGATAATATTTTATATTGTAACTAAATATAGACGTGTCTGTATAATTAAGCAGGCCAAGTCCAGTCATGTTTTCTCACGTTATATTGCTCATTCATTGCTCATAGTTCTGTTATAAGAAATAGGCATATGCGTCATATTGCCACTCAGACAGGTATTGATTATCCAGCTATTGTGTTGCTTTGACAGCAAAATGGCAATAAGCTAATGAAAATAAATATGAAAATAGCACTTACGATACAATCTGGAAAAAATGCGTAGCAGCAAGCATAGAAAATATAACGATGAAATGAAAAAAAAAGCTAACAAAGCATACCAGCCTACACATCAGACAGCCTTGCACAATCTTAGGCGCAATATTATTAACAACAGCTGAGCAATATTCAAGAAAAATATGATGATTTATATACAACAAAGAAAATTTCTTAACAAGCAATATTTTTGCAATTTCATGACACTGACATTGTCTAAAAATGAAAATAAGGCCACTCTAGCCTATGTAATAGAAGGAATTTAAGTAGCCTAAAAGTATGCAACGCAAGCTTTTTTTTCTCATCAATGGACATGGTATAATAAGACAAATTGACTGTCACCTTGCAGGCGCGCAGTAACAAAAATCAGCTGCTTTTTAGTAACGAACAGCTCAACGAACTTTGACATTATAAACACGGTCCTTCTAATTTGTTACTGCTAAGACGTCTGTTGCTTTTTTATTTTGTAAAGTCCAGTGTCGCCAGACAATCTCGCTGGTAGTCATTTATCATAATTGTCTTAAAGTATCCATTCCTTGAAATTTGTAGCAAGTCTTTGAAGAAGTTTCATTATATTTTATGTATCAAAGCTGAGTTACACAAGTGCGCACATAATCTACACAAAGATGACTGATTGCAGTAAATTAGTTTAAAAGTAAATTCTTCTTTAATAAGAAGACGGTTAAACGTTGAACATACTTTTAGGCGCTACTAAGGTGGGGAGGTTCAATAGGTTATGCAGTGCTAAAGAGAACTGTGTACACACGTGGCTGAAAAAGTTAACTTTTGGCATCTCTTCCCAGAAAAAGATCTATTTGTGTTTCGCTGGGAACCGATAACATCTTCCCTTCACAAATTCAAACGGCTTGTGATATTCGCTTTCCAATTCCGATGAGGATATACGTATGTAGCATTTTTAAAGCTTAACCAAATTCAACGAAGATGGACAGAGGAAAAGAGGAAGTGCTGCGCACACAAAGTGGAATAACCTCAGAGCTAAGAGTCTCAAGTCCTTCCCCCTCAAAACTATAATGAAACTTACGGATGCGGAATATAATCTGTACACTTACAATCTCTCCATACGATACTATTTTGGAAAATCCATAGATACGACGTAAATTGAGAAAGGGTGTATATTCAAGGACCTCGCATTGGTCGTGTTTCCAGATATATTGGTAACATTTAACAACGCCCGTGGCAATCGACAATCAATTTTCCACTGCATTTAGAGATATTTTAGTTGTGAAAGTCATGAAGAAAATTCTAACGAAAAATACTATTCAATCAAATATGAGATAACCCTCCATAACACAGTGCAAATCACGGGCACCTTGGTAACAAGTGTTGTCATTACCTTCACTGTAGAATCTAAAAGTGCACCTTACCTAAGAAATCGGACAATACTGCTTGTCAGGTCATCGCATATGCAAATGGCATAGTCAAACAGGAACCGCAAGAGATTTTCGGATACAATGTGAGCTTCTACCAAACGTATTGATTTCCGCAGAGGACTGTAGAGTGGGAGTGACCTCATTCTGCGAAGATTGAAATGGTTTTATTAACCATCATCTCTTAGGTCACCGAGCTTCAAGGAAGTGAGGAAGAAAATTTGAACAGATGTAAAATACCTCGACTTGGTTGTAGGGAAGTTTAAAAAGGAGCACTTCGTGAATTGAAAGAGAAGCCAAAAATGCTGTCATGGACGGTAGCCATGGGTAAATTGTTGCGTTTTGCTTAGTCGTAAGATACATCTTATATTGCTGCATCAATGTTTGTGGAAGATACTCGAAAAAGATCAACCGGATTAGCAGAGAGAAGCTACCAGAAGTAATATTTACATAAGAGGAGCCTTCCTGGACACCCGCGAGCGCGCTGGAAGTTATGCTTAGCCTCTTCTCTATGGACTTATATAATAAACTCCCAGCAAGGTCAATAAAGTAAAAATGATTGCAGTCCTGTCTTGGAGCGACAGCAGACTAGGCCATGCCAAATTTGCGCTGACCATTTGCGCAAATTAACTGAATTATGTTTCCTCGGGATATCTTATCCATTAAAAAATCAGTTCCAGTAATTGGATGATCTCTCTACTTTGAACCCAGACTCAAAAGCCGTCTTCTTTAGGCGAGGTTGAACCAGCCGGTGAATATAGACCTCAAATAAACTAAATGTGTCCATTGTGTTACCACAGTATGTTTGACGACCAAATGAAGAACCTCAATTAGTTACCAGAACTTATTTTATAATACTTTTTCATACTCTTGGAAAATACTAGAAATTTTTTACGACCAAGCTAAATCGCTGCCCCGAAATCTGCCGCCTTGACTACGCGAGCGCAACGCCTGTCGACTTTTGATCTGACCAAAAGGGACTGGAAGGTTTGTCGTCGATTCATCGGGTGCTGTAACCTCCTTTTTCTTACCTTCTGTCGCTTTCTGACCGAGAATAGACGTATGCTCTGCCTTTATCTAAGTCCCTCTAATGTTTTTTTGTATTCCAAAACATTTATTGATGAAGTACTATGTGAGATTATTGCCTTGATCGCCGCCTGACTAACCACCTATACATATACTGGCGCGACTGCAACTTAAGTACGCATTAATCTGGCCGTCCTTAATTCCAAAAAATTTATTGGCAATTTGGAAAGTGTTTCCTTTTCAGATAATCTTCCACTCTCCTTAAGTGTAGGGCTGTACAGCCATTGCAGGCTGCACAAGATAAAACTAACAATCATAAGATAGGCCGTTCGATGTTTGGACATAGCGAATGCATGGGAACATCAAGAATATCTCAACGTTGATGTGATATGAAGTGTTAAGCAAAAGTGACTTAAAGAATACCTAAAACGACGCTTCGTTGACTTATTTTTATATTCAAGTGAGCAGAGCTCACAGATTATATTAATTTTGTTCGCATAACGGTACCGCTTAACGGCATAAACTAATCGAGATAGATATCAAAATGATCTGGGCGAAAAAGAAATTTATTTAGCCATGCCCATCCGTCCGTCCATCTGCCTGTCCGTGAACACGATTACTTTAGTAAATTTTAAGGTATCTTAATGAAATTTACTATTTAAAATGAACGAAATAGTACTATAACCACGCCCACTTTTTCGATATCGAAAATTTCGAAAAACCGAAAAAGTTCGATAATTAATTACCAAAGAAGAATAAAGCGATGGAACTTAGTAGGTGAGTTGAACTTATGACGCAGAATAGAAAATTAGTAAAATTTTGGACAATGGGCGTGGCCCCACCCAATTTTATTAGGAAGTAATTTACAAATTTTGCAAGCTGTAATTTGGCAGTCGTTGAAGATATAATGCTGAAATTTTGCAGGATAGTTACTCCTATTACTATACGTGTTCAAAATAAAAATTAGCAAAATCGGATGACGAACAGGCCGAATCAAAAAAAAAATTTTAATAGTCAAATTTTAACAAAAAAATTAATCTTTACAGTATATAAGTAAATTATGTCAAGATTAAACTCCAGTAATGAGATGGTGCAACAAAATACAAAAATAAAATAAAATTATAAAATGAGCGTGGCTCCGCCCTTTTTCATTTAATTTGTATAGAATACTTTTAATGCCATAAGTCGAACAAAAATTCACCAATCCTTGTGAAATTTGGAAAGGGCATAGCTTCTATGACGGTAACTGTTTTCTGCGAGATGGGTGAAATCGGTTGACGCCAAGCCCAGTTTTTATACACAGTCAACCGTCTGTCCTTCCGCTCGGCCGCTAACACAATAAATTGAGCAAAAATCGATATATCTTTACTAAACTTAGTTCACGTATTTATCAGAACTCACTTTATCTTGGTATTAAAAATGGGCGAAATCCGACGATCGATATCGAAAAATTCAAAAAATGAAAAAATACCATAATTCTATACCACATACACTGCGATTGGATTGGTTTTTTGACGCAAAATATAACTTTAGAAAAAACTTTGTAAAATGGGTACCATATTAAGTAGAAGAAAATGAAAAAGTTCTGCAGGGCGAAATCCAAAGCCCTTGGGATCATGGCAGGAATACTGTTACATATATAGAAAAATTAGCGGTACCAGACAGATGGTGTCCTGGGTCACCCTGGTCCATATTTTGGTCGATATCTGAAGCGCCTTTACATATACAACTAAGGGCCACTCCCGTTTAAAACCCTCATTAATGCCTTTAATTTGATACCCATGTCATACAAACACATTCCAGGGTTACCCTAGGTTCATTTTCCTACATGTTGGTTTTCCCTTATTTTGTCTCCAAAGCTCTCAGCTGAGTATGTAGTGTTCGGTTACATCCGAACTTAGCCTTCCTTACTTGTTTAAATATAAATTTTATACCATATGGACCCTCCACGGCGTATACGTAACATGTGCATAACAGCTTTAATGTGTGCACTCTACTAGTCACATACTTTTGCTAGTATAAACTTTACAAAATTCTAAAAACTAAAGCAAGTCCGGCATTGCCAAAATACGGCTGGCATGTAGTCAAAGTTCAATGTATTTCATAAAAATTTTTAGAGCATAAAAAAAAATAAAAACAAGAAAGGCATCGGTATTACAAATAAATGCACAAGTTTGCTGCCAACGGAAATAAGTTCAGCGGCTTAGATTTAAATAAATAATAAAATTCGATATGCTGATACGTTGCTGTGACTGGTATATAAATAGGTTAAATATGTATTTACATTTACCTTTCCACATATAAATCGACACATAGAACTCCTATTTATATTAAATATTTATTGTCGTAAAATGTGGTGGCGGTTTAAAGTATCGAAGATCCCAAAGCAATAATTTATTAACAGTTCAAACTGACAGCTGTTTGTTGTTGGATATATTTGTTAAATACTCACAAAAACGGTAAAAAAAATACTAAATAAAAAGTTTGAAATTTTCGTAGGTATTTTTTAAGAAATTGTTATACTTTCCAAATTTGGAAAATATATCAACTGCTATCTTTCTACTCCCTGCTGTATGTAGCTACATACATAATTTTCCACCATACGTAGATAAATATTTTCATTTCATCATAAAGTTTTGGATAGGTTCTAGTTTCTCTTGCTGAAATGAAAATATTACTCGTACGCGCAGGCGGCCTTTAGCAAAGTAGCAATTTCAAAATATTTGTCTATGGAATATTTCCAACAGGTGAGGAAGGAAAAACAATAAATGAAACAGTGAACCTAGAGGAACGGTGTTGATAGGGGGTGAGGCAGAGAGGAAAAAGTGCAGATAGAGTGTGGAAATGAGAGAATTATAAAGTTGTTAGAAAAAGGCTCTTCTCTCCATGGGATGGCAAGAGAAAGAGTGAAGAGAAAATAGTAGTTAGGAACTTTTTAAGTTCTTTATTAATATTTATGTAAGCCAAAGCTCATACCTCACTACAGATTACATATTCAGACCAATTCTAAACATTCTCGCGGAATTTTGTTCTCGTGGATTTTTTTATTCCCGCGGAAAAATTCCTCCAATTCTGTTCTCCTATGGAGAAGTCAGCTGTTTTGTCAACTGAAATTTCGTTGCACATTTCTTATTTTGTTTAAAAAATTGAAAAGTTTAATTATTGTTGCAAATTTGTTGGAAATTAAGAAATAAAATATAAACATTGCACAGTATTTATTGCATTTCATGTGGTATTCACTGAAATGAGTAATGAATTGGTGCCACAGCAACATCAACAGCGGAACATAAGAAGAAGACGGCTGCATAACACAAATCTGCCGGAGTTGAGTTGAATTCGTCCTTCATCATATGCCAAAATCTATTTAAGACTTATTAAAAAATCCTTGCGCAATTTCTGGATGGCTGCATCAAATTTGTATACCAAGAGCTCTACCGTTGCTTATGATATACTTTTCAACTTAAAATAAAGAATATTGTGGTTGTAGTTGTTGTTGTATTAGAAGTGAGAATATTGTGGTAGAATATAAATACATCTTTTAGCACAAATTTGTACAAATAAGTGTTCTTTCTTAAAATAACCAATTTACTTTAACTATTTTGATGCATTCCCTTTAATTTAACAAGTGAAAAAACTCCTATGAAATGGCAGAGAAATCTCCCTCTCCCTCACATTCATAATACTTACTTTTCTCCCATAACCGGTTTCCGCTTTTTCGAACATTGTTCAGAATAGGAGGAAAGGGAGAAGTGAAAAAACTCACAAGGAATTTTTATTTAGAATACGAGGAATGGGAGAAGGGAGAAAACTCGCACGGAATTTTCGTTTAGAATTGGGCTGATTAAGATCAGACCCACGAATATGAATCTCACTTATTCCGATACTTAAGGGGAGTCTAATGAGATTATTACAGCTCTGTTGTTCATGATAAGAAAAAATCTTAAGCTTTTACTTGCTTATGCTTTTGAAACCACTTTAAATTTTTGAATACCTATGATCTAATTACATAAAGTTCTGAACATAATATATTTTGGTTTGGTTGGGAAGCCCTTAATATGCGATACTATTCAGACCGTAATTTTTCATCTTCAACATCTTCTTAAAGAGCCGCGGGCATTGACAGAACTAAAAAAGCAAAAACCGGCTACTTCAGCAATATATAGTTTATAAGTAAATTTCTGAAATGCTTGAAATTCCGTGAACGACTGCGTGACTACTCAATAGTAGCAGAGTGCCCGGAGTGTGTAATTTTTGTTCACTCTGTGCTTTCTCTTCTTCGAGGTTAATTAAATAATCTAGCCAGTAAACTCCAATGCTGAGCTCTAGCTATCGATAAAGACAACCCACTGGGTTAAGGGGCTTGGAAAATACTAGCGGTAAGGCCAGCTGCAACTGAAAGGCTCTTCCATCGAACTACGATAATCCACAGAGACTCCCATTGGACACTGATCCGTCAGCATTCCAAACACATTTAAGAGATGAGCCTTACTGATTCATGCGCACTAAAAGATCCCCGTAACAATTTTACGGAATACTACTTGGGTCAGATCCATATGATTCTAATCTTTAAAAATAGTTAAATCCCACGGCAAGAGAAATCAAGCACTCCCAGACTACCTTACAATACACCACAGCCAAACTCAGCGCTTTAGTAGCCTCGTGGCTATCAATAGATCGAGAAGCTTGAGCTTGCGCTTCCAACAGTCTTCTTTCGTACTCAGTTCTTCCTACTAGGCGTCGATAAATTGGATGATTGAGGAAAACATTTACCAAGGTAGTTGTTGGCACAAAATAGTCTCCCATGACAGAGATTTTACGTATTTAAAAAGCCTTTATCTTATATTACGAAAGAAATATAAATTATCCGGATATAGCCACCTTACTCGAATTACCCACTGAATGCATGTCTAGCAGCAAAGTTCTACATTACCAACACCAATGTAGGAACTCTGTTAAGAAGCCCAACTATAACAACCTTCTCTGAACGTTCTACTGAGAATGAAATTTTGCTAATATCCGGCATGTGCCGAACAACTTTATTCAGAATAGTCCATGTCAGAGACTTTAATCTGTACTCCCCCAATGAAGGAACTAATGATATTGGGGTATTATAAAGCTCCGTATATTTGTTCCATTTAACCAGGGTAACATGGTTGATGGAAAGTTCACACTATTCAATTCACACAGATTCCAACTTTAGATAACTCGAATGGAATGCTAAAAATTTCATCTCACCCGAGTTGCCTAGTCGACTGTGTTGCAACCGCTCACATTTAGCACCAAACAACGGCCCATTTACTAGGACAACTCAGAGTGGAGGGGAAAGAGCAGAAACATTGCTTATATCTGCAGCCTTTTTTACTCAGTTATCGCCCACACTTCTCTGCTGCGTCAATTATAAAGCCCTTCATTTCCTCAAAAATCGAATCGAGCTGACCTGCCTACAGTGTGTTTCGAAGAACCTTTTCCCCTTTGTTTATTATCTGATGCGTTTTTCTGTGGGGTTGGTAGGCACACACTTGTTGCTTGCTTAATTTCACCATTTAAATAATATAACAATGTGGAATGCTTTGGTTAAACGCGTGTTTAAATGTTTGCTTCACAGCGAACACACACACAAACTGTCTTTATGGCATTAAATTTTTGACTGATTTTTGAATTGTTCTCCTTCCTAGTTTTTAAAAGCAATATATTTTCAATATACTAAACCTCAATTTACGGCGGAAGTGAAATTTAAAATTAATACGAAATTAATAAAAACAATTAAATAGGTTTAGAAAAAAAAAAGAATACTGAAAACATAACTGAAGTATAGACTGCAAGTATAATTGCAAGTAAGAAATACTTCAAGCGAGTGATTTGTTTTTGCCTTACAGCAAAACTAACTAGTTGGCTTCTGGTCTTAAAGGGATGGAAGGCCACGAACAGGTCGATGAGATGGCTAAGGAGGGGGCGGCGCTAGATGAATCGATGATAGACGTCCCAATCCATATTGCTAAATCAAAAGGTGACTGTAGTTCCATACGATCTTGCAAGCAGGAACTGCATGTGCGGAAGCGCGGTGCTGCAACATTTTTAAGATCATGTGCAAATCCTATGACGTAAGGCTCACAAAGTTGTTCATATCTCTACAGACTGAAGACTTAAAACTCACGATGGACATATTGACAGGCCATTGCCTTCTGGCGTCACATGCTTACAAGTTAGGCCGTGTCAGTAATAGCAGGCTCCAGTTATTAGTGAAGGCAGAGTTGCCAGATCGCGGGGCAACAATTAAGCTAGGTCCTTTAAAACTTCTAGTATTTGCCAAGGGGACGAAGTTATTCTATAACATAAGTTTTGCCACCTTATTCTGGTTCTTAGTTTCTCAAATCGGACCTCTCTGCGAGAATTTATTGCTTTCAATCAGAATTAGGCGACTTTATTTTATGAATTGTGTAGATAATCTAGGATCGAAAGAGATGACTGTTGTGTTGAAGTAAGCTCTATATATGTATAATTGAGGCATCTGATAACCGTATGTATGTATGTGGCAAGTGTGCATCAAAACATGTCCATAAGACAAATCACCAGCAATTAAAACTCAATCGATCAATTTTATCATGAAATCTACACTCAATTACTAAAAATAATAAAGAAACCAACAAATTTTGCTATACTGAGTCAATTAGAATATTGATAAATTATTATCAATTGGTTTGCACGCCTACAGCCATTCATCCGTCCAGCCGGGACATTAACAGCTGACAAAATAAGTAAACAATTCACAGCTCTGGGGTTTGAGTGTTTTCTACTCGTTTGTTTTTGTTTTCATCGTAGTTAGTGTTTTCATTTTGTAAGTAAAATTTGGCCAATCAATCAAAATATAAATAAATATAACTATATGTGTTTTTGTAAAGGGCAAAGGCCAACAGCAATTTTCTTCCGTTTCTCTCCCATGCAAGGGAAGTTGGCACTAATTAATGTTATGTATGTAATAAATTTATTGATTTCAATTGAAATTCCGACAACACCCAGACCAAGTTAGTAACATACACACAAAAGGACAACTAGAAGAGCAAGAATCTAATTTAAGTAAGTTGTACAAGTGTTGCTTCCGATTCGCTGACATCCCAATATACATTCGGAGTCAGAAAGGAGTCTTAGTTTCAACCATTTACGCTCATAATGAACTCATTTATGTGTCTGGAATGAATGAATATCCCTTTCTGCGACGGGTGCTCGATATGAGCCTAATTTCATATACCTTAAGAGTCTGAATAGGAATTATATATGACTACTTATTTTCGTCAAAAAATTCTCTTTTAAAACGATTTTCAGAGCCATTGGTCACGTAGATTGGTTACATAGGGGATTGGATAGCATGCTAGAAAATAATGTGGAGGTCGCAGTCATAATTTGTCCAAAATATTTACATCGGTGAGATGCAGAGACTTCCAATCACAATAAAGCCCAGCAAACAGTTCTAGTCAATAGGGAGTCAGAAAGGAGTCCTAATTCGGATCGTTTATGCTCATTATGAGCTCATGTTTGAGTCCAGAATGAATGTATTTACCTTCTTGCGATTGTCGTCCTATATGAGCGCCTTTTCATACATTATGTGAGCCTAAATAGGAGTCCGATCAGACTGCTATTCCTTCATAACTTGCTTCTTATATTACTTATTTCGGAGTCATTTATTTGCTTGTTATAAGGCTTAAGGAGGATTTAGCTAGTTCATGGCGGATTTTGGACACATAGCGTTAAAAATGATGAAGCACAACCTAAATATTGGTTGGGACCCAGGAATTTCGAGGGAAACTCATAAGAGTTTGGCGTACCTACGTCAGTTGTAATTAAAGATAGGTCCGACAGACCAACAAGGGCATAGCATGGAGGTAGTTTTGCTCGAATTACTTGCTTTGTTGAGATGTTTATCGTTACGGAGATGATTAAATAGAAGCGTTAATGCCAATTTACATCGGGAACACCTACAAGACTCGTAACAACTAAGATTTGATTCAAATTGAATATACAAGAAAATTTTTTGAAAACAAAATATGCCAAAGGTCTTTTTTTGCTGAACAAAATTGCCGTAGAGCTCATAACTTTCATCATATCGGAGTCACAAAAGACTCTTATACGATCATATTTCTGAGGCTCATGTTTTTTACATACTCCGTAGTGACATCGATTTCCAAAAAAGGTTCGAAAATATTTTTTATTCCTGTTTGAAATAAAGTCCATTGTATTTACATTTTTATTTCAAATGATGTGTTTGAAATGAGAATTTTTGAATTTACCTTCCGAATTTAGTTTGAAGCCTAGTTTGATAATTTTCAACATTTTGCTTTGCTCATAATTTTATGAAATATGAATCATAAACGAGTTATGCGTACTCATATTTCTGAGGCTCATATTATTCACATATTTCGTACTCATAATGGAATCTTAAGTTAACAGCGCTCCGTGAATGTTTGTGGGGATACATACATACGTAGTTATGGCAGTCAACTAGAATATTTGGTGTTGCTGCGCTTACAAGCATCCTAATGAAATTTCACTTGCTATGTAGTTGTGCATAATGCCAGCTTCAGCGCCTTGAAGCACACTATCACTATTATATCAGAAGTATATATGTATGTGTGCGTAGTCCTTAGTATATGCACTTACGTGGCATGTATCGTCATTAGGCCGGGTCGATTTTTGGGAGGCAAAAAAATCGCCCATTGCTCTGTGAAAATCATATTCTATGGATCAAAATAAGAAACTTTGCCGAAGGAACCATACCTCTAAAACGAATTCTGATGTCCCCCCCTTTGGGTCGTAGGGGCAAATTTTGAAAAATCCCACTGTGAAATGCCTATGTTTTTTCTTTTTGGAGTTTATTTTTCTCTTTAGAAATTTATTTAGTCAACACATATGTAAATGAAAAAATGAATTTAACTTAGTAATAGAAAAGAAATTAAAAAAATTATTAGAAATTAGTGTTTTTACAACCCCCTTTTAAAACCAATGCATCACTGTAATGCATTTGCATGTCGTAAACATAGTTGTGTGAGTTTTTTATTCAACCGTTTTAAAAAATGAAGGTGACACAATTGCACTGTGACACAATTGCAGATCATAAAATTGCTTGTGTTGTTTTTTTTAAGCCACCACAAGACACAGCAGGTAGAATTGAAATTGCCCCTGCCCAAAAGTTCGACCCAAGGGGGGGACATCATAACTCATTTTAGAGGTATGGTTCCTTCGGCAAAGTTTCTTATTTTGATCCCTAGAATACGATTTTCACAGAGCAATGAGCGATTTTTAAATCGACCCGCCCTAATCGTCGTACATATATGTATGTAGGACTGTGTAAATAATCATCATGCTGTAACTGCCTTTGCATTGACTTGGTTAGTCAGTTGAGTGGTTGCTGATCAAAAATAATTCAGTCAACAATTCCATTAACCCAACGGCCTAGTCATAACTGGTTACTCTAAAGATGACTGAAGAGGTTGGTAAAATCAGTGTATTGGCATCTTATTAGTTCTGTAGTTGTTGTGAAGCAGTTATGAAAAAAACAAATGAAAAGGGAAATTAATTCTTACATCTGTATTGTAGTTGAGCAAGATTCCTCAGGTATCTCTGCCCGAAAGTCATTCAACTATGAATTGTGTTTGACGTTGATCTGATGACACAACTATGTACATGCATTGGTTAATGAATACTTGGTATGTACTATTTCGAAACAGGACGGTGTGAAGATTAAAATTTCATTTATATGGTGATGGGTTAGATAAGCTAGAAGTGGTCAGTCAATAAAGACTTCACAAAGATTGAGTATGTTCATAGTATCACCAGATTTTGTGCGATAACCAAAAGAGAAACTCAATTAAATAACTGTCCTTTTTTGCTTAAAACGTCTGGAATTCTATACGCAAACCAGCTGATCTACTGTTCTTGTAAGTATATTTCTAAGTCGAGCCTTAATATAACATATGTCTGCCACAGAATAACAATTCTTTAAGCTCAGAGAAACCCCAAGATGATATATTGCCCTTTTGACTCCTCCCTTTGTATGCTTAAGAGACGGGAAGGGGCTGGGACGCGTAGAGGGACAGGAACAGAATAAGGCAGAAAGAAGATCAGATGAAAAAGTGAGATTGATAGGAAAGAAAGGAGATATGGCAAGGTAATAAAAGAGAAGAGGAAGGTATCGAGTGAGTAGAAGAAAGATGGAGAAAGAGGAAGAAAAAAGGAGAGGAAAGATAGTGAGAGATATGATGAGAGGAGGAAGAGAGCTGAAGTGAGTGGTGTTAGTGTACATCTAAAATTTTAACTAAGAAAACTTGCTTTTTCAAATAAATTCCAATTTTTGTGAATTGTTTTTCCGCGGCTTCTCCTCGACGTTAGATAAAATAGCTTCGTCCTTGTGACAAATTCTAGAAGTTTTCTATGTCCCAGCTCCATTATTATTTCGGAATCTAATAACTCCGCTACTCATAACCGCCGAGCCTCAAACGTGTGTATGGAAACAGAACGTACTTAACTATTTCCTGCTGCTGCCCACACTGCCTTCATCTGATGTTACTGACTGAGATGCCTCTAAGTACGCCCATCATGTACCGCAGATTTCTGAGTAATTTGTTGACTCTTTGTGGATGTCTCTGAAGTTTGTGTGCATCTCTGAAAGCCCTTTTATGTCTTCTTTGTTCAAAGATCTAAATTCTGTAGTGGTTGAGTTGCTCAAAGACGTCTTTGTTTATTAAAAGTACAATTGTTTAAAAAATATGCACCATTTTTAGTTTATAATACGTTAACTAAGGGTTAATTTTTACAAACTCTGTGTTTGCGGTGGGATATGGACCCGGTAAAATTGGGCGTATGCGTCGCAAACAAAAGAAAAAGAAAGACAAGTAATAACTAATAAATCACAATATTTTATTCACTTGATGAGCAGAAATACAACTAATCGCTATCTTTACTAAAAGGGATTAGATAATTCAAAACACAAAGTGCAGAATTCGAATGCTTGAATACAATTCAAAATTATTAATTTCACGTATTAAAAATTATGATGAAAATTAGGAAAAAATGATGGGTTTTGATTACTCACATGTGGGATGGTTGCCGGCTTTTCAACGTTCGTAAAAGAAGTGAAAGAGCGTAGGACAAAGAAAGTCCACACCACCTGCCGATAGCTAACTTTCGTCGAGTTTTCCCCCTATGAAGTTAGCGCTCGGAAGCGGTGGGCCGTTACCGGTACATAATGACATTATTAAAAACCTGCGTTAGGGTGGTCGTGAATATTTATGCTGGTGGCCTAAACATGCTGGCCCACTTGCGGCGAGCAACTTGAAAAGTCGGTGAGTACGCCGGAAACCATCCCAATGCATGATAAATTAAATAAACTAAATATAGGATATGATCTCCTGTGGACATCCTTGCTTTCAATAAGGCAGCCTCGCTGACCTGTGAATGAAAGAGAAGCGTTAGTGTTCAAGTACGTAGGATTGCTTTGTTTTTAATGCACCTGGTTAATTAGATGTAATTTTGAAATTGGTAGGAAATTAGAATAACTGTGAATGAGCGATGCCAGAACATTATTGCTGGAAAGCTCTGGATATTACCAGTCCGAAGACAGTGGGCTGCATGAGAAGCCCATTGACCGTACCCGGGGTTGTGCCACTGACCATGATGGTAGCGTAGACGTCGGCACCAAGTGTTAGCAGCACCGGCGCGGATCGATAAAACGTCGGATCAGCGAGTTTCATGAACTGGAATGATGAGGCGACCGAGGAGTTAATCGTTGCGGTTGGGCTCAGACACGTATGTCGTGCTACCACGGTAGCCTGGGTCGTGATCCTCTCCGTAATTCCATACTTCCCGCGTAACACTAAGTTATCCTTCGTAAGTCTGGCTGTGTTAAGCCGCTCGAGCTGGAGGTCGTTGGCTAAGTGCGCGTCTATCACGGTCGTCGGCGCGCAGATATCAAGGAGGGCGCGCACCAAATGGAGGCGCCCCCCTGCTTCTATTCGCACGATCGCGGTAGGAGCAAAAGTTATAAATGATCGGGTAATCGTCGTCGCATCGTTGGTCGCCAGCAATATCCCTGTTCGGAAGCCGGTTGGGATGGCCTGTCGTGGGACTAGAGTAGTGGTAGTGCCTTCCTTGCGTGGCGTGTACGGGGCCGCTCTGTCAGTGGAACGTCGGGTCGAGCGGAACGGGGGCGGCTCCGCGCCGCCCGGCGCTCACTGGCATTGCGGTGCGATGGGTGGAAAGGACGTGTATCCGCGCCATACCCGTGTTTCTTTTGTGCCGGGTCGCGTTTCCGGTCCGGGATTACTTTCCGCTTCTCATGTTGAAGCAGCGGTCGGAAGGGTCGTGCTTCTCCGCTGGTCGTTGGGGCGATGGATAAGGCTGCGGCACTTCTGGCGATCTCTTCCATCTCATCCTCCTCATCTGCTACCTGTTGTGCCCATGATCGGGTGTCCTCCGTTATGTGTATAGAGAGCACCTCGTCGGCGCTGGCCTCCTCGTCGTGCTCGTCGTGGTAGGTAGGGCGTGGCTGCGGTTGCTCATGCTCCATATACAGCGCAGTGTGGTGTGGTTCTCGACAGCGGTGGCAACGGTCGCGGTTAGGGCATATTTCCAAACGATGGAACGGCGATAAATAATTGGGGCAGTTCCGGTGTATTAGGATGGCCCAAAGACGTTCTTCTGCTGACATTCCCCTGTACAGCGGGCATAGTCGTATGACGTTTTTCAAATATATAAAGTTTTTCAAATATGGCTTTTGTCATTTAAGGAATACATTTTTTTTATGTACACTTTTTTTATCAATTTTAAGTTTCTCAACGAAGACGATTTATCGAGTTTCACTAGAATTAAAAAAGGAAATTTAAAAATAAAAAAAAAAGGAAAAGGAAATTTATTTACTGGAAATTCGTCAATCATCAGTAAAGGGTTACCAAATAATTTTCAAATTTGGCTTTAGTCATTTAATGGTTAATAAATTTTTTTTAGATACAATTGTTTTTATCAATTTAATATTGAGTTTCCAAACTAAAATTAAATTGAAATTTAAATAAAAAGATGATAAAAAAATTTTAAGGACTACCTTTAAGTAAATGGACCAAACATAGAGGGCAATTTTTCCTTTAATACAGACATAGTCCTGCTGATATTTGACTAAAAAACTTTAACAATAGCTCTTGTAAAAGAATTTTGCGATTTAAAACTATAAAGGCGGAGAGAAATCTTTCAATTTAAGGCAAACCATCTACTTTGGATTAACTAATTGATTATTCAAAATTTAAGCACGCACTCTACCTTTATAATTTTAAATCCCAAAATTCTTTTGCGCGAGCTATTGTTAAAGTTTTTTAGTCAAATTTCAACAAGACTATGTCTGTATTAAAGGAAAAATTGCTTTCTATTTTTTGGTCCATTTATATAAAGGTAGTCCTTACAATTTTTTTATCATCTTTTTATTTTCAATTTTTTATTACTGCCTACAAAAAGGCAATTGCAACTTTGATTAGTAATTTAAGTAATTCCTATGTGAAAACTCTTATCTTTATTTATTTGTTCAAAATAGCAAGATTTAAGAGAATTAGCGGATTTTTCGCTGACAACACTGGCGAAAACAACAAAATTCTACCTCGCAACATAACAAGAGAATTCCACATCGTTTGTCAGCTACTTAATTTGCACAACTGAAAATCGTGGTGAAATTCGCATACCCCTGAAAGCCTAAAAGAATCGTGGTGAAAGTCGTGTACGCCTAAAAGTATGCAAGGACGTGCATTGAGTTGGGCCTTCAACGAGGTGGAATTCTACAACGCCTGCAACACTCAGAATGCTAGCCGTGAAGGTATGGCCTAATCTTCTCAATAATTCGACTTGTGCGTTACGTAGCTCAAATTTTTTTATCAAACATTGTACTGTCACTAAGTTTTAAACTATATTTCAGGTTTCAAGTCTCTAGATATCCAGGAAGTTAGTTAAAATTCGATTGCAAGATTCCCAATTTAAAATTAATTTTCTCAATATCTCGATCCATGCACCATCTAGCGGAATTTTTTTTGATAACATATTGCATTGTCACCGGGTTCTGACTCACGGCCCAAGTTTCAAGTCTCTAGCTCACCGGGAAGTTACTTAAAAATCGATAGCAAGATTCCCTGCGTTTTTTCACGGCTTTTCAGGGATTTTCGTTTATCTCGATTCGTCTGCCTCCTGGCGGCATTTTGTTTTCCACGAATTGGAGTGCCAACGACTCGCAAACTATGTACTAAGTTTCAAGTCTCTGTATCACCGAGAAGTTAGTTAAAAGTCGATCGCAAAATTTCCATTTTAAAATTAGTTTTCTGTATATCTCGATCCGTGTGCCACCTAGCGGATTTTTTTCACTTGCATTGTAATGTCTCTCAGATCTGAGCTATGTTCTAAGTATCAAGTGTCTAGCTCAACGGGAAGTTACCGAAAAAGAATTTCCGTGGGTAAAAAATTTGTATGGAAATGAGGGGATAAACATGAAAGGGACTTAATATTGTGACGAATATTAGTGACACTAAGTGATACTCTCCTCACTAGTCTGATGATAAGTAAATGAAGCCACAACAACAATAAAGCAGGCAGTCACTTGTATCTACATAAACGAATCAATCATTATGTCTACACATATGTACGTACACGCAGCGGAAAGAGACGCACATCACACATGCATATATCTTATCTGAGACGCTCCCAAAAGTAGGCAATTATCTGTGGAAGTATCATTCACATATACACGCGCATATGAGAAGCTATAACGTGCATCTGTAGTTATGTTATAGCTGGTAATTTTATAGCTGGTAGCAAATTCTAGAAATAGAAACGCCTAGAAATATGTCAGCGAGGAAACCAGAAAGTATAAAAGCAGCAGCAGCTGAGGCACGACGATTAAGTTTGATTTAGGTACGCTATCTGTCGAGAAGTAGTAGTGTTATTGTGAAGACTTGAATAAAGGCCATTTTGCAATATTGAATAGTGGCCTTATTTATTCAACAGTTTAGTGATTCGAACCTTAGTAGAAGGTTGCAAATAAGCGGAATTTCACTAAATTCGTTACAATATAAAGGTAATAAAAAGGAAACCTTTTTTTCATATGTAACTCAATGTTTAATTGTTAAAATATAAAATGTAATGCAATATATGTATAATGATTTTGTTGTTGTATATAGATCCCGCTCCTGAAGATGCTAGGGTGACTAGCGAAACGTCGAGCTGCGACAGTGAAGTAAAATTGTTTTATTTGCACTGAAAACCAAAATAGGTCAAATAGCCTACTTAACTCCAATAAAAAAAAGGAAACCTATTTTCTGGAAATTCGTCAATCGTCAGTAAAGGGTTAAGAACCGCTTGAAATACAATTTTTTGTAAGTTTAAAGATTGATTATAATATCTTGTTTCACTACAATTCAAATGTTCTATTTCTTTGTGTTCTCCCATTTTACAAAAATTTTAAACTTTTTTTTGGGGAAGTGCCCCTCTTCTTCTTTAAGGGTTAAGCACTGTATCCACAAAATTGCGCTTTAACCATATTCTTAAAGGATGTAGCGTATGCACTTATGAGAAAGCACAATTATTGACTGCTGTTGTTAACGTAATTGCAAGTGATCAAGCGTAAAGGCAATTCTAATTTTCACTTAAATGGCTGAGCCAAATGAATGCATGTATGTCAAAAGCTCAAACAAACTACAACCACTAAGACAAGTGATTATGTTGAAAGATTCAGCGTCAAGTTTATGAATACAGTATGACACAAAGTGCCTACTAACTCAACGCTATGACTTTGTAACGGAATTTTCCGCTGATTTTTATTTATCACCAGTAGTTAATATATAATAGGCACAACTTATTCAGATACATTTTTTTTTTTTTCGTTAATGTAACAAAAGTGCCAAAATAATGCGTGTGAATAAAAGATAAAAATCAGCAACGGTTGACTGAGAAAGTATAAGAGTTTTGCTGTTAAAGAGCTATACATACATACATACATATAAAGACAGTTATACAAAAAATGTATCAAAATATATAAATATACATAGATATAAGGGGTCTCTTCGGAGCAAGTATTGCTCACTTTCAGCTTCCGCTATTCACGTTTATTCTTCAACAACATTATCCTTTTTAACATTTATTATTCTTTTCTTGTATTTTCTTAAATATATTTTGATGACAAGAAATTAATTTTATTTCTTAGCATTTATTACGGTATACAACTGGCATCAGTTTATGCTGCTATTTTCCGCTAAGCAATGAGCATGTAATTTCCCTTTGGTTTGTTCACAGTTTGCACCAAATAGCACCTAAATGTATGCTACATTTTTAGAGCTACTTGTTTGTGTAGCAATGATGCGGTAAATCTTGTGACATGAAATGTTAGATAGTGGCATTAAATTGTTAGAAAATTATGTGCAAGAGCTTAAATTCAATAATATGTATATTGTATGTATATATAAATGGTAAAGACGATATTGAAATTGTGTATGGCTGGATTTATTTAGATTTGTTTGTTCGATATAATAATTTTTTGATGATGAGAGCTGTGTTTTTAAACCACTCTAGGTGGCTCAAGTGTCGAGACATTCGCCAGGTCTCGTAATTATCCTGCAAAAAATCGTACCATTAATCATTGTACAGTGTTGTCTGCGATTGGTCTCTTTTGGATACATTGGGACATAAACGGTGGTTTTGAATTAACGGAAGGATTGAGTCCGCTGTTTACTGTGTCGGTACAGAAATAAGTATATCCTACAAGCAGCCTGAATACTACGTCTTTCAGGTGGATATTAAGTTCGTTAAGAAAGCAGTTTAAGTTCTGGAGAAAGCGTGCCTAAGTTGCAGTCGCTTCAATAAATATATTGATAGTCAGGCGGTGATTAGGGCAATAATCTCAAATACTATTTCGTGTTTATTTCTAGGTCTTCGGTGCTGAAGTTAGATAGCATGCAGGAGTATAGGTGTTTCCTCAGCATGACTTCAGCTCTAACCCTGCTCTCCGTATTTACGTAATAAACACTCAATCCGCGAACGCTGAGTCCAGAAACCTTTCCTTCAGATGAGAGCCATTGCTCCTATATCAGCGCTACAACAAACGAATCCTCCTCAAGGGTCAGTAGGAGCTCGCCCGATGCCAATTTACTGTGTTGGAGATTTATCTGTAAGACTCGCAGCGCCATTGAGCTGTTTGTCCACTTCCAATACCTCTTCCTCTACGCTTATACCCTTGTCTTTTCCTGCTACTTCCAGTCCCTTGTGCTTCTTTTCCACCTCTCCTGCTTTTAGCATGTTTTGATTTTTCTAAAGGTTCTCAGCACCATTAATTTGCTTGTGCACCTCTGCCACTGCGCCATTGCCCCCGTCATTTGCCGCTACTTTCAGGTTCTTGAGGTCCGTTTCCACCTCCCCTGCTTTTAGCGTATTGGAGTTATTGTCCTGAGGACTCCTTTTTTTAGGGCGCATTAATATACTTTTACCAAGCTGTGCGTGCAACAGATCCTCCGATTCCTTATTAAATTGGAGGATGTAGTACAGGGGGGGCCTGTCGGGTCGGAATACATGGAGTACCTTTCAATACCGTGCTGGTATGTTCAGTTTCTGTCGCTGCAGCATGTTAAGCGTGTCTTCTGCCTTTACCACTGGGGGTATAGAAACCTTGGCCTTTGGTATCGTGGGGATCAGTGCTCTATCCACCACCCTAAATCTTACGCCTTCTTGTTTTTGAAGGTCTGGAACAACTCTCTGCAGCCATTCTAAAGTCGCGTTATTGGTGTAGGTCATCAGTTTAACCCCACTGTGCCATTCAGCTGTTTCGAAGGCTGGTAGCGGAAGGTTCGGTTCATCATGCATCATATTGATCATGATACTGATCAGCTCCCCCTCTAATGATCTCCACCTTTCGGTTGTCATCTACCCATTGGGGACGCTGCAATCCAGTAATGCCACAGCCATTGGAGCTAGTTTGCCTCCCGGTTCTTGGACTGGGGCGTTTACCCTCCCCCTTCCATATCTTAAAAGCAGGCTTCTCAGGTTCAGCCGGTCGCTGCCTCTTACCTCCCGGGGCTTCTTCCTCTTCGACGCGATTGCAAAATTGAGGGGGTTGCTCGCAGCAAAGTTTTCGTCAGTGAACTGCAGCACGATATTTTGAGAGGGTTCTTTTAAGCTCCCTATCTCGTTGTTCCCGTTCTAATATGAGTTCTTTGTCCGAGCTAGTATGCCGCTCCTTTACCGAGCTCACTGAATGCACACTCCTATTCCTATCTGCCTCCGAGTTATCGCTGATAGCGACTTCCTCTTCCCCGGCTTGAGACACCATCGCCTTTTCCTTCTCCTTACTTTCTTTTAAAATTTTGAGTTCATCTTCACGCATACCTTATGTGTGAATAAATTTGTGTTGAATTCAAAAACTTCGAGTTTAACATACTTTTTCATGCAAAAAGCATACATGCCTCGTGTATGCATACAATTTATTAAACATACATTTTTATGTCTAGTGGCCTTCCTTGATATTGAAGGATTCTTCAACTATATAAGCCCAGATGCGGTCAGTAACGCCTTGATGGATCTGGGCGTAACCAGGTCCCTTGTGGGAATAATCGATCAACTACTCAGGGGAAGGAAAATACTTTCATCCATTGGGAAGTCTGATAGAATACGCTATGTCACAAGAGGCACGCCTCAGGACGGGGCTCTTTCTCCGCTCTTATGGAACCTAACGGTGAACTCGTTATTATGAGGCTCACGCTGGGGTGGCGGAAAGGTTGTGGCATATGCTTACGACCTAGCTATTGTTTATAGGGGCAAATTCCCCCAAACTTTGTGTGAATTGATGCAAGTATCACTGTGGGAGGTTTCCTCGTGGGCCTCCAGATGCGGACTCAGCGTCAATTCAGACAAGGTGGAACTCACTCTATACACCAAACGGTACAAAATACCACCGTTAACCCTACCGTAACTAAACGGAAAGATAATATTGTCCAGCGCCAAAAAGAAGCGTATATCGGTTTATAAACATGTAAAAGTCCCATAGGCAATAAATGGGGTCTAACCCCCAACATTTTTAATTGGATCTACACATCGATTATCCGACCCATACTGCTGCACGGGGTAGTTGTATGATGGACAGCCTTGGACAAGGCGTCAAACCGAAACTTACTAGAAAAAGTGCACAGATCTAGTATGATCTGCATAAGTGGTGCTCTGAGAACAACGCCAAGCTCTGCTCAAGAAATCATTCTTGACATCCTACCTCTGGATCTAGCAGGATACCACATAGCTGCAACGTCAGGACTGCGGTTAAGAGAATCGTCCAGTTGGAGCACTAAGCCTACAGGTCACGGCAGCATACTGTGTAACTACGACTTCTTTCCTCGAAGTACAGACCGGTGTGCGAACACAACAGTTGCGAACAGCAACTGTATAGCAAAAATTCCTAGCAGGGAAGATTGAGTGGAACAGGGCAGATTCCTGGATACCACATACAGCATTTCCATATTCACCGATGGTTCTAAGCTGGATGGTAGGGTTGGAGGGGCATCTTTTCAAAGGACCCAGATCTCCAACATTCTTGCAGATTAACTGATCATTGCAGCGTCTTCCAAGCAGAAGCAGTAGCTATCATGATAGCCGCGAATCAAACAGGCACACAAAATACCGGCAAGGCAATTCTTATTTTCAACGATAGCCAAGCGGCAATAAAATCCCTTCGTTCCTATTCATTCAACTCCGAATTGAAACTAAACTGTCGCCGATCTCTTCAAGAGATGGCCCAACAGAACCGCGTACTCCTCACATGGGTCCCGGGACACAGGGACATAGAGGGAAGCTGCGCTGCAGACGAACTTGCTAGGCAGGGTACGACCAGACAGATTCTTCCTGACAAAGAACGCCTAGTTATGCCTTTTGCCACTTGCAAGCTAATGCTAAAAGAGTATATCCACTGTCAAGCCAACGAAAGATGGCTACTAACTCCGGGGTATAGTACATCAAAACAATCCTGGCCTAAATGGGATACTAAGAGATCCCGTCACATCTACATCCTAAACGGGGACAAAATCTCCTCACTTCGAGGAGTTCTGACTGCGCACTGCCTCATCGGACGGTATGCGGAAAGACTAGGAGCGCCTTTTCGACGATGCTGCAGAATTTGTAAAGAAGACGAGGAAGAGGAAACGGTGATGCACCTCATCTGCAACTGCCCGGATTTAAGTGGCCCCAGATGACGCTGTCTGGGAGCTCCCTTCCTGAGCAATCTCGTCCAGGTCTGGGTCATGATATGAGGGACTTGGTAGCCTTTATCAGGTCCTCGAAATGGTTCGAAGAGGAGGGCTAATGGTGTATTTCTGTGGTACCACAACGGGCCAACTGATACTGGCCTATGTGTGCCCATGGGGCAGCTACTACCACCTAACCTAATCTAAACATATAAAAAGAAAACATCAAAGCAATCATAAAGCATTTAAACCCACACCTAACTTCATTAGCTATTAGGTTCGCTATAATTTTTCCTATTATCGTCAAGATTACACTGCTCAAACAATTTACGCATCGTTGACAATTTTCGTCAATTTTACAAGTTGCTTATTATTATTATTTTTTTTTTTTTCTTTTCATTTATAATATAAATCACTTTCTATAAAGCTTTTATTTTTTCAAAAATTACGAGTAACCAAATACTTAATGTTCAACAGCCAATTAGGCAAGTATTATGGCTACTCAGCATTGTTGTTGTTATTATTAAGTTAGCCTATTATAAGAATGAATTTACTCAATCAGCGCTGATAAACGTAATAACAATTTGAAATTATGTTCTCTGATGTAATATCAGATATCTTGTTTTACTTTTATTTACTTACACTCTCGACTTTACTAGATTTACTTATTTAGTTTTATCGATGAAGCTTATTGAGTTGTACTTGTTTTGTTGTTTTTGCGGTCAGTTTTAATTAAATATTAGTAAGGGTCGTAGGCTAGTTAGACCTAATTATGTTTGGTGCAAATAAACGCTTTATTTCACCTTCTTGCCCAACGTTTCGCTGAATATTCCAGCATCATCAGGGGCTACACTATTTATTTTTCATAAAAGATAACAAACATTATTGT